>NC_090647.1:56801675-57095846 GCF_040937935.1 Hyperolius riggenbachi
CCCTGAAACAAGCATGCAGCTAATCCAGGTCTGACTTCAGTCAGAGCACCTGATCTGCATGCTTGTTCAGGGGCTGTGGCTAAAAAGTATTAGAGACACAGGATCAGCAGGCGATTCAGGCAACTGGTATTATTTTAAAAGGAAAAAATCCATATCCTTCTCCGTTTAGGTTCCCTTTAAGGATTTGTAGCATAAAAGCCAACTCACATTGGCTGGGATTTGAACCTGGGTCTCAATGTATGGTGGACAAGCACACTATCCACTATACCAACTGAAGCTGGCCTGAAATTGCTGGCCTGAAATTGCTGGCCTGAAAATTGCTGGTTCAGGCCAGCAATTTTCAGGCCAGATTCAAGCCACTATTGCAGTCACAAAAGATCAGCTGGACTGCCAGGCAACTGGTATTGTTTACAGGAAACAGCCATATCACTCTCAGTTAAGGTTTCCCTTTAAAGGAGAACTGTAGTGAAAGGTATATGGAGGCTACCATATTGATTTCCTTTTAAGCAATACCAGTTACCTGGCTATCCTGCAGATCCTCTGCCTCCAATACTTTTTAGCCCTAGACCCTGAAACAAACAACAGTTTGACATTTTTGTAAGATCTGACAAGATTAGCTGCATGCTTGTTTCTGGTGGGATTCACACTACAGTGGCTGGATAGTGTACTGGTTTAAGGCCTCTGCCTTTGACATGGGAGACCAGGGTTTGAATCCTGGGCTAGGTCAAGTACCTATTCAGTAAGGAGTTTCAAGGCAAGACTCCCTAACCACTGCAGGGTGCAGGGTGGCCTCTTGAGCGTGTCCCCTGTGGCTGCAGCTCTTGAGCGCTTTGAGTCTGACAGGAGAAAAGTGCTATACAAAATGTTTGGATTATTATTATTACTGCAGCCAAATAGATCAGCAGGGGCTGCCAGGCAACTGGTATAGCTTAAAAGGAAATCAATATGGCAGCCTCCATATACCTCTCACTACAGTTTCTCCTTTAAGCAACCTAAATGGTTTCTATTGCATTGAGCATTAATGGTACATTTTTCGGCTAGCTTCACTTACTACTGTAGTGGTACAGTGCTTAGGGTGACGTGGTCCCACTACACAGTGAGATCTGGGTTCGATTCCCAGCTATGGTATGATGTATACTGGCTTTTAAAGTAGTATAATTCCCTGCCAGAAGAGACCCTCCTCCCTCCGGTAGGAGGGAGGAGGGAATAGGTTGGAGGGAGGAGGGAGGGTGGGAGGAGGGAGGTGGGAGGAGGGAGGTGGGAGGAGGGAGGTGGGAGGTGGGAGGTGGGAGGAGGGAGGAGGGAGGAGGGGAGGAGGGAGGGTGGGAGGAGGGAGGAGGGAGGTGGGAGGTGGGAGGTGGGAGGAGGGAGGTGGGAGGAGGGAGGTGGGAGGAGGGAGGTGGGAGGTGGGAGGTGGGAGGAGGGAGGTGGGAGGAGGGAGGTGGGAGGAGGGAGGTGGGAGGTGGGAGGAGGGAGGAGGGAGGAGGGAGGAGGGAGGAGGGAGGAGGGAGGAGGGAGGTGGGAGGTGGGAGGTGGGAGGTGGGAGGAGGGAGGTGGGAGGTGGGAGGTGGGAGGAGGGAGGAGGGAGGAGGGGAGGTGGGAGGAGGGAGGAGGGAGGAGGGAGGTGGGAGGTGGGAGGAGGGAGGTGGGAGGTGGGAGGAGGGAGGTGGGAGGTGGGAGGAGGGAGGTGGGAGGTGGGAGGAGGGAGGTGGGAGGAGGGAGGAGGGAGGTGGGAGGTGGGAGGTGGGAGGTGGGAGGAGGGAGGTGGGAGGAGGGAGGAGGGAGGTGGGAGGTGGGAGGAGGGAGGTGGGAGGTGGGGGAGGAGGGAGGTGGGAGGTGGGAGGAGGGGAGGAGGGAGGTGGGAGGTGGGAGGAGGGAGGAGGGAGGTGGGGAGGAGGGAGGAGGGAGGAGGGAGGTGGGAGGTGGGAGGAGGGAGGTGGGAGGTGGGAGGAGGGAGGAGGGAGGGAGGGAGGTGGGAGGAGGGAGGTGGGAGGTGGGAGGAGGGAGGTGGGAGGTGGGAGGAGGGAGGGTGGGAGGTGGGGAGGTGGGAGGTGGGAGGAGGGAGGTGGGAGGAATTAAAAACTCTCTAGCAGAGGTGTGTACCAGCTGTCCCCATAATTAGTGTAGGCAGACAACTGAGTCAAATGGTATAAAGGGACCTAGCTTGAAGGGAGGGTGGGCGGGTCCCTCAAGCAGTGTGTTTGACCATAACATGGCTGCTGACAGTGAAATGGAGGCTAAAAAATTTTTGTTTTTTTGATGCGAACTGGGCGAAGCGAACTTCCCACGTTCGCCTGCGGGTGGCGAACGCGAACCACCGAAGTTCGCCGGCGAACCGTTCGGCCCAACTCTATAGACCAGCAGGGCCTATTAATTAGCCTACAGTTCCCATTAATTAATCTAAGTCCCCTTGTGAATGACCGCAGCCGTCTATGAGACGGCGCCGCCATTCACAAACGCATAACTTCCTCTATGCATTAACCTAAATTAATGTTCAGCTCTGTGTAATATGTTGGCGCTTTATAAATACAATACATAAATAAATAAATAAATATGCATAGTAATACTACGCATGAGAAAGTGAGCGACGAGGACATCTTTTGCCCAAAATGTAAAATTACATCTATATATTTTTTTTCAATACAGGACATATTTTGACCATATTTTTACATTTAAAATAAACCCCTGACCTCCCACACTCCCCATTAGCTAACGAAAAAATGTTTAATGAAAAAAACAAAACATTTTAAAAATAAAATAAAAGATACATAAATAGTTACCTTAGGAACTGAACTTTTTAAATATGTATGTAAAGAGGGTATATTACTGTTACTTTATAAATTATAGGCTTGTAATTAGGGATGGATGCAAAACTAAAAAAAATGCACCTTTATTTCCAAATAAAATATTGGCACCATACATTGTGCTAGGGAAAAATTTTAAACATTGCAATAACCGGGACAAATTGGCAAATAAAATGTGTGGGTTTTAATAATGGTAGCATGTATTATTTTAAAACTATAATGTCTGAAAACTGAGGAATAATAATTTTTTCCATTTTTTTCTTATTATTCCAGTTAAAACGCAGTTAGAATAAAATAATTCTTAGCAAAAAGTACCCCATCCACCGCAAAGAAGGGCTGGTGCACACCAGAGCGGTTCTGGAGCGTTTTTTAAAACGCTTGCAGGGGGAAAACCGCTTGGCTAATGAAAGTGAATGGGCTGGTGCACACCAGTGCGGTTCACTTTTTCCACAAATGCAAACTCGGGGGCTGCAACATTTTTTTAGATTTCTGAGACGTTTCTGCCTCAATGTTAAAGTACAGGAAAGTGGAAACCACTCTGAAAAACGCTACATCAGAGCGGTTTTCCAGGCGTTTTTCTTACAGAAGCTGTTCAGTAACAGCTTTACTGTAACAATATTTGAAATCTGCTACACAAAAACGCAGCAAAAACGCTAGGCATGTTTAGTAAACGTCTCTATACATGCCTAGAATCGCTCTGAAATCTGCTTTAAAAACCTCTAGCGTTTTGTGGATCTACTAGCGGTTTTTGATGTGCACTGGGCCTACAAAATAATTGGTGGTGAAGAAAACAAGATATAGATTGTTTCCTTGTGATAAGTAGTAATAAAGTTATAGGCAAATTAATAGAAGGAGCGCTGACAAGTGAAAATTGCTCTGGTTTTTTAAGGGGAAAAACCCTTTGAGGTGAAGTGGTCAAATTCCATTTAGCCACTGCTCTGTGTTTATTATGCATCCTGCAGCCTTACCCTGCATTGCAAGCACTCCAATCTATTCAGAAATGTTTCTGTTGTAATAAACTTCATCTGTCAGCCTGGCTCTATTTGGTACATTGCCGACGAGAGGGAAGCTTGTCATCACTCCTCCCACATTGCTGCTCCTCACTGAGTGGCTGAGGGAAGTTCAGTGTGACATGAGGCTGAATGAAACCTGATCTTTCCACGCTCACATGTTTACAAAGAAGATTCTAGGAGGAAAAAAAGGGGAGGAAATTACATCAGAATTGTCTTCAGTCAGAGGGAACCATAATGGCAAATGCCAGGAACAGAATTCTCTTTATTTACTATATAAAATTCACTGAAATCAAAACATGGACAGTACAGTACATGTGTTTTGTAAGTAGAACAAGTAGTTACCTACTTATATATGTTTGTTTTTCCCCTGATCCCTGGCTGGCCCTGCTGCTTGAAGGTGTATTTGACCAGTTGGTTGAATACATGGAACAGGGATGACAGTGCTGGAACGAGGGGACAGGGTAGGCTCAATAGGATCCAGAGCCATCATGGTGTCATGGTGTCAGGTCTTGGAAAATGATGGCCATGTCTAGAAGAACTCATGGAGAAGCATGTGATTTGTTTGATCAGCTGATAGATTTGCACAGCTCTGATTGGCTGTGATCACATCCTGCTTTAGCACAGGATCATGTCTAGCAAATCAGAGACTTACATATCTATCACCTGACCAAACTGATCACATGTTTCTTCATGAGTTCTCCTAGACATAACCATCACTAGTCTTGTGTTGTACATCGCATTACAGCAAGGAAGTCAGAAAACTGCAAACTGTGTTTCAAAAGCATCTATCTGAAAATGGCGCCTGTGAATAATGGCGCACAGTGTTGCTGCTAATCCATTTGCCGCTTATCGCTATTTAACATTGAAGCCTTATTGTTATTTAGCGTTAAAGCCTTATCGTTATTTAACGTTAACACACAGAACCCTCTCTGTACCTATCCCTAACCCCTAAACCCCCCCCGGTGGTGCCTAACCCTAATCACCCCCCTGGTGGTGCCTAACCCTAATCACCCCCCTGGTGGTGCCTAACCCTAAGACCCTCCCTGGTGGTTCCTAACCCTAAGACCCCCTGGTGGTGTATAGTGTACTGTAACTATACCTAACCCTACTCTCACACAGAACCCTCCCTGTACCTAACCCTAACCACCTCCTTGGTGGTGCCTAACCCTAAGACCCCCCCCCCCCCCAAGTGGTGCCTAACCCTAACCTTGACAGTGTTACATTAAATCCATTCACCGTTTTGCAGTTAAATAACGTCTGCAGTTTGGCTTATGTAGGGCGCTATTGATAAATAACGTCAGTGTGTGCCACTATTGATAAATAACGTTAGTGTGTGCCACTATTGATAAATAACATTAGTGTGTGCCACTATTGATAAATAACGTTAGTGTGTGCCACTATTGGTAAATAACATTAGTGTGTGCCGTTTTTCTTCTTTTTTCCCTGTGCGCCATTATTAAGCAGTACTAACGATAAATAGTGATAAGCATATCTTTTTAATGCGGCGCTATTTTTATGCATAGGCGCTGTGCGCCATTATTCACTGATCCCGTTTCAAAAGGATCTATGTTAAGGTGGCCACACACCATACAATTTTTTAAATATCTGTTCAATTTAAGAATTGCAATCAATTTTTCTGACTGATTGCAACATTTCAAAAATCTGACCAATGTACCACACACCTATGTTCAATCTTTCCCCAATTATGATAAAAATGATTGGATACTAGACAAAATTGCTAGGGTGTGTATATTCATAAATTGGCAATCTAACACACACCATACAATCTTTAGAAAGATTGAAGAAAAATATCTGGCATTCCGGATCGATAAAAATCAAAGAAAATGGGAAATCCGATCGGATTTTACAGTCGAGTCTAAAAAAACCTTTCGATGTTTTTGGGAGATCCGATCGTTTTTATCGAATTACCGTAAAGTCTGATCATTTTATTGTATGGTGTGTGGCCACCTTTAGTCTGACTTCCAAACATAGCCGTTAACTGAGTTGCTTGAACAGCAAGTTATTTGAAAATAATCTGCTTGTTTTGAAACAATAACTTTTTTTCTGTATTTTCTATAGGTCCAATAATTCGAGCAGAGGTTGGAGACAGCATACTGGTTGTCTTCAAGAATAAAGCCACGCACCCTTATTCCATGTTCGCACAGGGTGTGCTGCCGGCCATCGCTGGCATTGGGAGTGTCACCCAGCCTGGTAAGTTAGGAGGAGATTCTGTTAAAACCTGCCCATTCCATCCACTGCATTTTGTGTCCATTGCAGTGAGTGCAGGGCCGGTTTTAGAATTTTTGCTGCCTGAGGCAAACTTCCCTGATTTAGAATGATCGCACAGCACCCGACAATTTACTCTGCCTCATTTAATGTTCTCACATGACATGCTGCAGCTCAACACAATAGCACACTGGCTGTCTGTGAGTCTGTGACAAACAAACTTCTCACCCTCAGCTACTCCATTCCTCCTCAGTCAGGACAGCATTGCCACCTCCTCCCTTCTGATGTGCAAGTCAAATGAAACACTGCTGCTCTCCTGCTTCCCCCCTCCTCGCTCACTGTTAGACTCCTCACACAGAACAACAAGCTGCCTTTCCCAATCATGACCTCTTCACCTCACTCTCCTATTGCTTCTCTCCCTACTCTGACTGCATGCTGTTAGTGTAAACACACAGTACAAACATGCTGCCCCTGTAATCTCTGCACCTGGTGCAAATGTTTCACCTTGCTTCATGAGAGAACTGGCCCTGCGTGAGTGAATGCAAAGTCCTGTGCGATTTTTTTTTTTTTTGGACAGTGGACAGAAATCTGTTATATCATAATTAAAATGCCTTTAAAGGAAATCTAAACCAAACAGGAAAAAAAGAGTTTCACTTACCTGGAGATTCTACCAGCCCCCTGCAGCCGCCCCATGCCCGCACCATCACTCAGCGATCCTCCGGTCCCCCACAGCGGCTAAGTCTCGTTTTTTCACCACTGGGCAGTGGATGGCCACTGGCTCTGGCCGCGCATGTCCTCAAACATGCTCCTGTCGCCTTGAGCATCCTGCACATGTGCAGTATGAGATTTCCACGTACTGCACATGCAACCGCGCTTCCGGTGACTGGAGGGTGATCGAGCATGTGCGTGGCCAGGGCTGTGCAGGCGCAGTGGCCATTGACTGGCCAGTTGCACAAAAATGAACCTTAGCAGCTGCGGGGGACCGGAGGATCGTTGAGTGATGGCGCGGGCACAGGGTGGCTGCAGTGGCCTGGTAGAAGCCCTAAGTAAGTGAGACTCTTTTTTTTCCTGTTCGGATTAGGTTTCTTTTAAAGTGTACCCAAGCCGAAGCACGGGTACAAAATCAGATACTTACCTTAAGTGATGGAAGCCTCAGGATCCTATTGAAGCTCCCCTCGCTATTGCTTGGTCCCCCATTGCTAAGCACAGCCCTCCAGCAAATCACATTGGGGCCACACAGCTCCTCTTCCTGTATCAAGTGCACGCAAGAGCCGACTGAGCCTGCCCCCGCATGTGCAGGAGCATGTAGCTGCCGGCTCCGTGCAACTGCACATATGCAGGCAGGCTCACGTGGCCATTGCGCGCATTTGATTCAGGAAGAGGAGCTACACAACCCCGATGTGAAGGGAGGCTGCACTCAGCAATGGGGGGCTTGCAACAACCGAGGGAAGCCTCATTATGATCCTGAGGCTTTCCTCTCTTCATAGTAAGTATCAGCTTTTGAGACCAAGCTTTGGCTCGGGTTCGCTTTAAAGTAGAAAGGAAGTCCAGCACTAGATACTATGCAGGAGTTGTGAAATCAGCTGGATATGTGCTGAAGGTGAAGGGTGCATGTGCTGCCGGAACACAGTAGTCAATCAATGTAAAGAGAGCAGACTGAGGCACTACACCTTCAATAAGAGCACCTTAAGGCCTTGAGTTTTACACTATAGCTTTGAGGGACAGTTAGTGATAAGATATATATATATACACTGTACAGCGCTGCGTAATATGTCGGCGCTATATAAATACTAAATAATAATAATAATAATATAGCGGTACGCCAATGTTGCAATACTATCACAATGAACATAGTGGTTCATTGTGGAAGCTGAGCACAATAAAGAATAAGTCGTGGATTTTGCAGGGCGGGATTTGGGGGGTAAAGACCCCTCGTTATGCCACGGGATAGCGGCGTTTTAGCAGGGGCAAACATGCCCCTGCTGAATATAAGCTAAAAAGCCATTTTTAATGTGGCTTCAGATTCTCTTTAAGGCCAGAGCAGCCCCTCTTTATTTTAATCAAAAGTTTAACAATAATCCACACACATTGATAATAATAACGCATTAACCATAACAACCCAGAAATCAATCCGTGAGAGCTGGGGTAGAGGGATCCGGAGGTACCGAGTTAATACCGAGGACCGTAAAAAACTGGCGTGCAGCCTTGTAACCAGCCCCCAGCCGCATTCACCGGCTCAGGGACAACTGCATGCCCACACCATCATAACTTGTCACTGGACCGTAAAAGCACTGGATTTGCCATGCGGCAAAACCCCTTACCAAATATCCACCAAGCTCCAGATCCCCCACACCCCTCCGGCTGCAATGACAAAACAATATAGATAAGAGCAATAAAACCTCAAACATAATACAAAAAAAGGGCGGGAGGGAGGGAGCTTCTTCCACCTCGAGCTTGCTGAGCCAGGAAGGCCCGCCCACCCCTCTTATACCCCTCCTCACCCAGGCCAGCCCTTTCCTGCCTGAGCCTACACTCCTTTCCCCCACCCACTATCCTTAACCCCTGCTTTCCCGGGGAAGCTACCCTATCATGTGGGGGCCCTCCACACTACGCTACGCTCCGGTTCCAGCCCCTTTCTTTACCTGCTCAGTTTTTACCATTCAGCATGAGGACTTTAACCTCTTGCTTGCTTTAACCTCTTCAGCCTATCTGGACGTGTAAGCGCCCCTCAAGTCTAACTGGACGCGTATTTGTGTCCAGTGTTTAAACAGCGGGTACAGGGGCGTAGCAATAGGGGGTGCAGAGGTAGCGACTGCATCGGGGCCCTTGGGCCAGAGGGGCCCCGAAGGGCCCTCCCTCAACTACAGTATTAGCTCTGTATTGGCCCTGTGCTCATAATAATCACTTCTATACTTTGAATAGTAGTAATCATTAACACACTGTTCCCCATCCCCCTCTTGCACCCCTGACACTGTAGTTGCCATTGGCAGGTTTTGGTGCGCCGTATCAATTGTTATGTATAGAGTGCTTGGGGGGGCCCCATAGTAAAACTTGCATCGGGGCCCTCAGCTCCTTAGCTACGCCACTGAGCGGGTACACGTACATGCGCACGCGACCGCCGCTCGGACTCGGCGGCATTTCCTTATCGGCGATTGGGGATCGCTTTGCCTGTAATGAATGGACATGACTCCGATCAGGGGCCATTTTCACTCATAATAAAGAACATAAGTGAAAGTACAAAGAAAAAAAGAAAAAAAAAGAAACCCTTCCTGGTAAACCAGGGAGTGTTTCTATCGCCATCTAGTGGCGAAGAGTTAAATTAAACACACCACACATTTTACCACACACAATTAATCCCTTCCAAAGCCCTCCCCCACCCCAGTTACCAAGCAAGCAGACGTAAAAAAAAAAATTAACAGGAAAAAAATCCATAAATAGTTGCCTTAGCGACCTAGCTTCTTTTTTTTTTTTTACATCTCATCAGAGTAAAATGAATGCCATGAGGGCGAATTAATGGGAGGAACGATGACAGGGGAAATTGCTTCCGTCCTGGAGGTGAAAACACCTGTAGGCTGAACCGGTTAAAGGACAACTGTAGTGAGAGGGATATGGAGGCTGCCATATTTATTTCCTTTTCAGCAATACCAGTTGCCTAGCAGCCCTGCTGATCATCTGCCTCTAATACATTTAGCCATAGGCCCTGAACAAGCATGCAGCAGATCAGTTGTTTCTGACATTATTGTAAGATCTGACAAAGATTAGCCGCATGCTTGGTACTGGTGTTGTTCAGACACTGCTGTAGCCAAATAGTTCAGCAGGATGCCAGGCAACTGGTATTGTTAAAAGGAAATAAATATGGCAACCACTTAATACCTCTCAGTACAGTTGTCCTTTAATTTTGTGCTGATATTCTGCAGTCATAATAGGAAGATGGCAAAATATTTACTATACCTTTATTTTTTTTCCCAGGGGACACTAACACTTACCGGTGGAATGTTCCAGAACAGTCAGGGCCAGGAATTAATGACCCCAATTGTTTAGCATGGCCCTATTTTTCCTCAGGAAACTATATGAAGGTAATGTGACAAAAAGTTCAGATGTTTCTTTAATGATGACGTCATCAAACTGGGACACGACACTAGAGGCAGTGCAAGGCTGGATGCCGGGCAGAGCAGAGGGAGAGCAACAATCGCCGGAGGAACGTCAGGAGGAGAGGCGAGTCTGGTCCTCTGCTTCCACCACCGCCTAGTGATCACTACAATCCGCGGAACTCTTAGTGATCACATGATCAGGAGCCACTCTCCATGGCTCCTGATCAGTGAGGGGAGATGTCAACTGAATCACCCCATTCGGCTGCGCGCAGCGGGACCACGGGGCATTACAGTTACGTCCATTTAGCAGCACAGGACGTAACTGTAACTTACTTGGTCCCAAAGGGGTTAACCAATTCCCTACCCTGGTCATTTTCACAGTTTAGCTCAGCTCTGATTACTTTGACAATAACTTTATCAATAATTATCACAACTAAATGATCTATGTATTGTTTTTTTGAAGACAAATTCGGCTTTTGTGGCTGATATTTGTTTTTAGTAATGGCCTTTTTTTTCTGTGCATTTTAAAAGGAAAAATGTATCCACAATACACAATTTATCCACTTTCATACATTATAGCTTTAGTGTAAACAGCTCAATTGTACATTAAACCCACACATTTTATTTGTGTATCTCTCCTGTTTACATAACAGTTCATTTGTTTTAATATATATTAGTAACACAATGTATATACCCTACTCTTGTTAAATCTGTCTGCTCCTGGAATGTTTAGTTTACACTTGTTTACTAATAAACCCTTCCATTAAATTCCCTGGGGGTTGCGAGGGGTTTGCTGCCATTCCCTTACAATTGTGTAGCAGTGTTATCAACTCAGAGATGAATAAACTGTGTTATCTAGGATTTTGTAGGGAGTATAGTGCAGAGACTTATTTTCAGGTCATCTGGACAGTAAGTGGTTAAAGTCTATGTCCAGTTTCGAATGCAGTTCATACAAATTATAACATGTGCATTAGACAACGGAGCACCATGAACCCAGCCTCAATTTTCATAAAAATTAGTCAGAAAAATTCACCACTCCTGATCTTCTTTTATAAAAAAAAAAAAAAAAAAATGGACTTTCGATGGGACATTCGATTTCTTGAGCACATGAAAAAAAATTGCCTACAATTTTTCTGTACATCCGATTGTAAAATTGGATAATTTTATTTTATTGTGTGTGGACTGGCCATATTTAGTTCAGGCCGCATACAATTTGCATTAAATCTGCATTCAAGCAAGATTTAATTATTACTATATCACTGACCATCTTTAGTCCCCGAGTATTACAGGGAGTTTCTGTATATACAGATGTTTTTTTTGGGGGGGGGGAGTAACTATGGGAGAGTGGGGGGGGGGTAAGAGGTTAATTTTAATGATGTTATGTTAATGTGTTTTATTTTAATATAATGTATGTAGGGTGTAATTTTACTATTTGGCTACTAGATGCTCCCCCCCCCCCCCCCCCAGTTCATTCTTGTGTACTGCGAACAGTACACAGAAAATAAAGTGCGTGTGTGCCTTTACTTTTGTTGTATCGATGACCACGGCATCTCATTGATCACAGGCTCTTTGAACGGTGAATGTGATCTGTGTTCCTATTCACTGATCAGGGGTCTGCTACTCAGCCGTGGGGGTGCACGGGCCGCGTATTAGAATGTGAAGACGCCTATTTACACTCCTGTGTAAGGAACTGAAGTCCTGGGGGGCATAGATATACTGTCTCAAACATAAGTGGTTAAAGTGAACCTCCGGACTAAAAATCTACTCAGCAGAACTGAAAAGGCTTGGTGATTAACAGTTTCACAGCATCAGAACTGTTTTTCTTACCAAAGCATCATTTTTAGCTGCATTTTTACCTAAGTTCCACCCATCAAATAAAAAAAGCCTGGGCTTTTTTCCCCTGATGCTGTGGAGAGCATGATGGGATTTCCTATGTTGTTCACGTTGCCTAGCAACTGGGAGAGGTGCTCAGGACACAGGAAAGTTGGAACTGTGTCTCATGCTCCCTGTCACCTCCTTTCAACCAAAAACATGGCTGCCATCATGAAATCAAACATTTGCCTGTTCTTTTAAAACAGTGTGGGTAAGAGATTATATTACCTATCTATTTTAATTAGCATAACTAATGTAACTTAATGTCAGTATGTTTGTTTAGGCTGGAGTGTCTCTTTAATGTGGTACCTTAGTGTACTGCAGTGACATATAGTAGAATGCAGTACATTTTTCACTTTTATGGTAATTGGCCTTGTTTCAGCAACAGAAACACTTTGTTTATGTATATATTGCTGTGTATATTGGTATGTAACCCCTCCTTCCCAGTGATGCTTAGTTTTTTAGCTATGCAGAATTTGCCTCTCAGAGCATTCTAGGAGACCAGGTATACTCTGTACTAGCATAGGAACGCTCAGTATGCAAACATTCCGCAAAGATCACCTGACAGGACTAAAGATGAAGATGTCTCCACCTGTGATAAATTTCAGAATGTAAATCAGGGTGATGAAAGATTTTACAATACCCAAACACTGATTAAATAATTCCATTCAATTAAATATACATGAATATTGTAAAAGTTGTGTTCATAACAGTATTTTTACTCCACCGCCTCTTTATTTTTTGGCATACTTGTACAAAATGTTGCTAAGCAGTATTGTTTGGCTTCCATTCACAGGATCTGTACAGTGGCCTGGTGGGACCATTGGTGACATGCAAGAAAGGCGTGTTAGACAGTAGTGGGCGGAGGAAGGACGTGGCGCGAGAGTTTGCTCTGCTCTTCATGGTGTTTCAGGAGAGCCATTCGTGGTACCTGGAGGATAATATTCAGCACTACACGCACAAGGACCCCAGCAAGGTGCAGAGGACAGAGGACTTCGAAGAAAGTAACAAAATCCATGGTAAAAGTGCTTCTTCATCAGCTTTATATATACTAGGTGGGCCATTTATATGGATACACCTTAAAGAGAACCCGAGGTGGGTTTGAAGAATATTATCTGCATACAGAGGCTGGATCTGCCTATACAGCCCAGCCTCTGTTGCTATCCCAAACCCCCCTAAGGTCCCCCTGCACTCTGCAATCCCTCATAAATCACAGCCACGCTGCTGACAAACAGCTTGTCAGAGCTGGCTGTGTTTATCTCTATAGTGTCAGTCTGCTGCTCTCCCCGCCTCCTGCAGAACTCCAGTCCCCGCCTGCATCCCTTCCCTCCCTGCTGATTGGAGGGAAGGGACGGGGGCAGGGACCGGAGCTATGCAGGAGGCGGGGGAGCAGCTGAGACTGACACTACAGATGTAAACACAGCCTCACAGCATGGCTGTGATTTATGAGGGATTGCAGAGTGCAGGGGGACCTTAGTGGGGTTTGAGATAGCAACAGAGGCTGGGCTGTATAGGCAGATCCAGCCTCTGTATGCAGATAACATTCTTTAAACACACCTCGGGTTCTCTTTAATACAATGGGAATGGTTGGTGATATAAACTTCCTGTTTGTGGAACAGTAGTATATGTGAGGGGGGACACTTTTCAAGATGGGTGGTGACCATGGCGGCCATTTTGAAGTCGGCCATTTTGAATCCTACTTTTGTTTTTTCAATAGGAAGAGGGTCATGTGACACAACAAACTTATTGGGAATTTCACAAGAAAAACAATGGTGTGCTTGGTTTAAACGTAACTTTATTCTTTCATGAGTTATTTACACATTTCTGACCACTTATAAAATGCGTTCAATGTACTGCCCATTGTGTTGGATTGTCAATGCAACCCTCTTCTACCACTCTTCACACACGGATAGCAACACCGCAGGAGAATGCTAGCACAGGCTTCCAGTATCGGTAGTGTCAGGTGCTGCACATCTCGTATCTTCACAGCATAGACAATTGGCTTCAGAGAAGAGGGATTGCATTGACAATCCAACACAATGGGCAGCACATTGACGATTTTTTAAGTGGTCAGAAACGTGTAAATAACTCATGAAAGAATAAAGTTACGTTAAAACCGAGTACACCATTGTTTTTCTTGTGAAATTCCCATTAAGCTTGATGCTTCACATGACCCTCTTCCTATTGAAAAAACAAAAGTTGGATTCAAAATGGCCGCCTCCAAAATGGCCGCCATGGCCACCACCCATCTTGAAAAGTGTCCCCCCTCACATATACTACTGTACCACAAACAGGAAGTTTATATCACCAACCATTCCCATTTTATTAAGGTGTATCCATATAAATGGCCCACCCTGTAGGTTCACTGGTCACATGCATCTTATGCACGTCAATGGCGTTGCATTTGTCATGGGTTGTTATGTGAATTTTTGCATACTAATTTTCTGCGGGGGAAAAAAAAAACAGCCTACAAGTATGCTGTTATTTGGAACAGACATGTGACTCGAATATAGTTAATGGAATTGCGAAATTTTGCATGCAAATGTAAAGTTAATTACATACAAAATTATGTAAGTTAACTTCATTGATATGCATGGAAATATAGGAACGGGAAAATTTGCATTACAAACGTGAACAAAAAAAAGGAGAATCGGATGTGAAAAAAAATATCACAAAACGCAGAATCACAAATACGAACAAACGAGCAAAAAAGCAGCTGAAAAATTCCAGGGATAAGTGTGAAACACCCTCCCACAGTTTTCTAAAATCAGCCAGGACTTCATATCATTATTATTATTTATATAGCGCCAGCATCTTCCGTGGCGCTGTACAACAGCATTCAGGGTATAACAAATCAAAATAAACAATACAACAGTTAATAAAAGACAACGGTGGATTACAACTTATCAGAATCAGAAACTTTATTTCACCAAGCATGACTGGGTTGTGCCTGGAATTGGTCTTGGCACGTACAGGGTACTGATACACAATATAGTTACAGATACAGGACAGGACATGCAGTAGGAACAGAACATTATACAGAATACAGAACACTATATAACCTTTATGCAGAGGGAGACAACGTGGCATAAGTTACAATACTAACACAACCGAAAGGTACGCTTGAGCTGGAGCGCCGTCTATGTGCAGAATGCTTCAGGCGTCATGGTATTGTGGGGTGGGGATGGGCATTTTCACGGAGAGAGTTCAGGAGGTTGATAGCCGAGGGAAAGAAACTGTTCTTATGTCTTGAGGTCCTGGTGAAGATGGATCGGAACCGGAGCTTCCGGCTCGAGGGGAGCTGATTAAAGAAGCGGTAGCCAGGGTGAGAGGGGTCGTTGGCGATCTTTAATGCTCTGGTGTTCAGCCTGGAGTGGTAGAGGAGGTCCAGAGTGGGAAGGGATCTCCCGATGATCCTCTCCGGGGATCTCATGACCCTCTGCAGTTTGAGCCTGTCGCTGGCGGAGGAGGTGGCATACCAGACTAGGATGGACGAGCATAGGACGGATTCGATTGTGGCTGAGTAGAAGTTTGTCAGAAGTTTTTGGACCATATCGAACTTTTTCAGTTGACAGAGAACGAAAAGTCTCTGTTGGGCTTTCCTCTGTGTTGGCGTTCCACTTCAGGTCATATTTGGAGATAGTTTTGCCCAGTAGGCGGACACTGGGGACTCTTTCTACTTCCTTGCCATCAATGTGGATTGGAGGTGGTGTAGAGGTGCAGTGAACAATCAACTGCCGATTTTTACACATAGGTGGAATGCACACACCTTATCCAAAGGCGTAATGCTAGTTACACGCGTTACGTTTGATAATTGATAATTTCCGTCATGTCCGATATTACTCTCTCTATAGTTTTACTGGTTGATTCCTTGTAGAAGTGAATGGAAATTGATAAGAAAAGATAAGAGAATCAAGCGAGATATTGAGCAGAAAAAAGAATAAAAAATCGATTGAACGGCAGAATTGACCAAAAAAACGTATACCCAGCATTACAGTATTTTAACGGTTTAAGGGGTAGGACAGTAGGTAAAGGGAAGCTGTGTATGAAGCAGTAAAATGGTGGTCACTTCACCTAGGTAGGTGAGTATGCTTGCCTGAAGAGTCATGTTTTCAGGTAGGGCCTAAAAAGAGTAAGGGCTTGATTCACAAAAGAGTGCTAACTGTTAGCACGGCTGTTTTCGCGCGAATTTTCGCATTTGCACGTGACTGCAAATTTTCGCACGCAATTTACCGTTTTTGTGCGCAAATGAATTTTCACGTGAAATCTTGATCGTTTTCGCGCGCACACACGAATTTTCACGCGAAAACTATAACGATTTTGTGCAAAAAATTGCTTTTGCGCAAACGTGAAAATTCGCACGAAAACGCCCATGCTAACAGTTAGCACTCTTTTGTGAATCAAGCCCTAAGTGTGGGTGAGTGGCAGATGTGTTGAGGGAGGGTGTTCCAGAGGAGGGGAGAGGATCGAGATAAGTCTTGTAAGCTGGAGCAGTGGCGTAGCTAAGGAGCTGTGGACCCCGATGCAAGTTTTACAATGGGGCCCCCTAAGCACTCTATACATAATAATTTTTAATAATTGATACGGCGCACCAAAACCTGCCAATGGCAACTACAGTGTCAGAGGTGCAAGAAGGGGATGGGGAACAGTTTGTGTATTATTACCACTATTCAAAGTATCTATAGAAGTGATTATTATGAGCACATGACCAATAGAGAGCTAATACTGTAGTTGAGGAAAGGCCCTTCGGGGCCCCTCTGGCCCAAGGGCCCCGATGCGGTCGCTACCTCTGCAACCCCTATTGCTACGCCCCTGAGCTGGAGTGAGAAGAGGTGATCAGGGAAGAAGACAGGAGAATATTGTTAGTAGAGCAGAGAATGCGTGTAGGATGGTATCTGGAAATACGTTTATTTAGATAGGAAGGAGCCAGGTTGTGGAGAGCTTTGTGGGCGAGAGTAAGGATTCATATGGAACGTGTCTAAGTTAATTCCCAACTTCCTTCCTCTTTAGCCATAAACGGCAAAATTTACGGCAATCTGCACGGCCTGACAATGATGGAAGGTGAAAAGACTGACTGGTACCTGATCGGATTAGGGAACGAGCTGGACATACATACGGTCCACTTCCATGCCCAGAGCTTCCTGTACAAGGTGAGCGAGCTTACTATACTCACTAGAGTCATGCGTGTTATTATGAGTAGTAATAAAGGCCCAGAGATTCTTGTACAAGGTGAGTGAGCTTACTATACTCACTAGAGTCATGCGTGTTATTATGAGTAGTAATAATGGCCTAGAGCTTCCTGTACAAGGTGAGTGTGCTCACTATACTCACCAGGGTCATGTGTGTTATTATGAATAGTAATAATGGCCCAGAGCTCCCTGTACAAGGTGAGTATGCTGATTATACTCACCAGAGACATGTGTGTTATTATGAGTAGTAATAATGGCCCAGATCTTTCTGTACAAGGTGAGTGTGCTTACTATACTCACCAGGGTCATATGTGTTATTAAATGTAGTAATAATGGCCCAGGGCTTTCCTGTACAAGGTGAGTGTGCTTACTATACTCACCAGAGTCATGTGTGTTTTTATGAGTAGTAATAATGGCCCAGAGCTTTCCTGTACAAGGTGAGTGTGCTCACTGTACTCACCAGCATCATGTGTGTTATTAGGAGTAGTAATAATGGCCCAGAGCTTCCTGTACAAGGTGAGTAGGCTGACTATACTCACCAGTATCATGTGTGAGATTATGAGTAGTAATAATGGCACAGAGCTTTCTGTACAAGGTGAGTATGCTGACTATACTCACCAGTGTCATGTGTGTTGTTATGAGTATTAATAATGGCCCAGTGCTTCCTTACAAGATGAGTATGCTGACTATACTCACCAGAGACATGTGTGTTGTTATGGGTAATAATAATGGCCCAGAGCTTTCTGTACAAGGTGAGTGTGCTTACTATACTCATCAGCGTCATGTGTGTTATTATGAGAAGTAATAATGGCCCAGAACTTCCTGTACAAGGTGAGTGTGCTTACTATACTCACTAGAGTCATGTGTGTTATTATGAATAGTAATAATGGCCCAGAGCTTCCTGTACAAGGTGAGTGTGCTTACTATACTCACCAGAGTCATATGTGTTATTATGAATGTAGTGATACAGTAGATCAGATCGCTCTACCTCTGCTACCCAAGGCAAGGTGCTGGAATCCAATGCGGCAATTCAGGATACAGGAGGAATAGAGTCCGCACACCCGCAGGTAGAGTCCAAGGGTTTTTATTAAGTCCAATTCACAAAAGCAGTAAAATGGCTGACATGTTTCGGATCATATCCTTACTCATAGCCTCATAGCCTAGGCTATGAGTAAGGATATGATCCGAAACATGTCAGCCATTTTACTGCTTTTGTGAATTGGACTTAATAAAAACCCTTGGACTCTACCTGCGGGTGTGCGGACTCTATTCCTCCTATGAATGTAGTGATATTGGTAATATTAATTCTGGCACACACGATGCAGTATTTACTCCTGCCCTGGCATAACTATTGGATCATCCATTGATCAGGGGTGAACTGCCGTGCTGAGCAATTAGAGCAATAAAGACATGACAGTTTTCTTAAGGTGGCCATACATCAGGTGACTTGGCTTCCAATCGACCATCCGTTTTGAAATCTGTGCCACCAAGTACATATCAATTTTGGTCTGAAATTGGTCGCATGTATTGGTCCGACATGCTGCAAGATGTAGTGCCAACTTGCTCGATCAACTGCGCAACAGTAATGGCAAGTGATCGAGACGAGCAATGAAACCCCTGGCACTGCTCCCACCCCCAGTGTATAATTGTACACGTATGTGTACATTTATACATTACCTGTCCTGTGTCATGGTGCCCGTCCCTCTTCCGAATCCGTTGCTTTTGCATTAGCCCTATAGGCTGCCGGCGTATACAGTGGGTTGCAAAAGTATTCGGCCTCCTTGAAGTTTTCCACATTTTGTCCCATTACTGCCACAAACATGCATCAATTTTATTGGAATTCCACGTGAAAGACCAATACAAAGTGGTGTACACGTGAGAAGTGGAACGAAAATCCTACATGATTCCAAACATTTTTTACAAATCAATAACTGCAAAGTGGGGGGTGCGTAATTATTCGGCCCCCTGAGTCAATACTTTGTAGAACCACATTTTGCTGCAATTACAGCTGCCAGTCTTTTAGGGTATGTCTCTACCAGCTTTGCACATCTAGAGACTGAAATCCTTGCCCATTCTTCTTTGCAAAACAGCTCCAACTCAGTCAGATTAGATGGACAGCATTTGTGAACAGCAGTTTTCAGATCTTGCCACAGATTCTTGATTGGATTTAGACCTGGACTTTAACTGGGCCATTCTAACACATAGATATGTTTTGTTTTAAAGCATTCCATTGTTGCCCTGGCTTTATGTTTAGGGTCATTGTCCTGCTGGAAGGTGAACCTCCGCCCCAGTCTCAAGTCTTTTGCAGTCTCCAAGAGGTTTTCTTCCAAGTTTGCCCTGCATTTGTCTCCATCCATCTTCCCATCAACTCTGACCAGCTTCCCTCTCCCTGCTGAAGAGATGCACCCCCAAGGCCCCCCCCACCCGAGCATGATGCTGCCTCCACCGTATTTGACAGTGGGGATGGTGTGTTCAGAGTGATGTGCAGTGTTAGTTTTCCACCACACATAGCGTTTTGCATTTTGGCCAAAAAGTTCCATTTTGGTCTCATCTGACCAGCGCACCTTCTTCCACATGGTTGCTGTGTCCCCACATGGCTTGTGGCAAACTGTAAACGGGACTTCTTATGCTTTCTGTTAACAATGCCTTTCTTCTTGCCACTCTTCCATAAAGGCCAACTTTGTACAGTGCATGACTAATAGTTGTCCTATGGACAGAGTCTCCCACCTGAGCTGTAGATCTCTGCAGCTCGTCCAGAGTCACCATGGGCCTCTTGACTGCATTTCTGATCAGCGCTCTCCTTGTTCGGCCTGTGAGTTTAGGTGGACCGCCTTGTCTTGGTAGGTTTACAGTTGTGCCATACTCCTTCCATTTCTGAATGATCGCTCTAACAGTGCTCCTTGGGATGTTCAAGGCTTTGGAAATCTTTTTGTAGCCTAAGCCTGCTTTAAATTTCTCAATAACTTGATCCCTGACCTGTCTTGTGTGTTCTTTGGACTTCACAGTGTTGTTGCTCCCAATATTCTCTTAGACAACCTCTGAGGCCCTCACAGAGCAGCTGTATTTGTACTGACATTAGATTACACACAGGTGCACTCTATTTAGTCATTAGCACTCATCAGGCAATGTCTATAGGCAACTGACTGCACTCAGATCAAAGGGGGCCAAATAATTATGCACACCCCACTTTGCAGTTATTTATTTGTAAAAAATGTTTGGAATCATGTATGATTTTTGTTCCACTTCTCACATGTACACCACTTTGTGTTGGTCTTTCATGTGGAATTCCAATAAAATTGATTCATGTTTGTGGCAGTAATATGACAAAATGTGGAAAACTTCAAGGGGGCCGAATACTTTTGCAAGCCACTGTATACCAACAACATCAATTGACCACTAGACTTTGCATATGCCTACTACCATACCACCATGGCAAGTCTTTGAGGCTAGGTTCACATTGGAGCTAAAATAGCTTACGTTCCACACCGATGAGCGTTCCGCAGCAGCGGAAGCAATGCTTTCCCGATGGGAAAGTTCACATTGCTGCGTTGCGCTCCCTTGTGCTCCCTGCGTTCCGCTCACTGGAGCGGACGTTCCTAACATGCACAATCGTTCCGCTTGATCCGCTTTCACGGCGCAGATGCGCTCCAATGTGAACTCAGCCTTACACTCTGAGTGAAGAAGATTTTGGAATTCTCATTACCACTACCTGCAACCTGGATCCTGGCCCAACTGGATCCTTAATGCAGTGCCCAGAGCTGATCAGGCCAGCACTTCACAAAATCACTCAGTGCTCCTTGCAAAGTGGACTTTTCCCAGAAGAACTAAAGAAAGCTATTATGCAACCCCTCTTGAAGAAACCATCACTAGATCCTGATTCTGTGACCAACTACAGACCTGTGCCGAACTTACCATTCCTATCAAAAGTTATCGAGAAAGCAGTCGCCAACCAGCTGGAAGCCAGGCTTACAGATAACAACATTTCTGATACTTTTCAGTCAGGATTCAGGAAAAGGCTCAGCACTGAAACGGCATTAGTCCGAGTAATGAATAATCTACTTACTGCAAGGGACAAGGTTGAATGCTCAATTCTGATTCTCTTGACCTGTCTTCAGCATTTGATACTGTGGATCATGATATACTAATCCAGTGACTGAAGAATGACTGTGGCCTAAGAGCTACTGTTCTTAGCTGGTTTCAGACCTTCCTATCTGGCAGGACACAGCAAGTATGTCTGGGCACACACTACTCTAATCCAGTGCAACTTCCCTATGGAGTTCCACAGGGTTCTGTACTATAACATTACTCTTTGCAGTCTACATACTCCATCTGGGCAAAATAATCCAGAACTATGGCCTAGGATAGCATTGTTAAGCAGATGGCACTCAACTGTATCTGTCCTTCAAGCCTGGGACCCAAGACCCATCAGCATCCATAAATGCGTGTCTAGTGGATTTACAAAATTGGATGAACACCAGCTGGTTGAGGCTGAACTCTGACAAAACAGAGGTGTTGGTGGTAGGTGGTCCACACATGATGGATAAAGTTCAAAATGCTCACCACCTCAAACTAGCAATTGGGGGAGTACAGTATAAAGACTCTGTACGAAACCTTGGGGTGATCCTGGATGGAAATCTAAAATTCAGACAGCAGGTATCAGCTGCCGTCAAGTCTTCCTTCTTCCATCTAAGAAATATAGCGAAAATCAAACACCTTATCCCAGCTGAAGACCTACCTGCCCTGGTTCACGCATTTGTATCCTCCCGCCTAGACTACTGCAACGCCCTGTTCATCACATCTACAGATAAGGTTCTGCGCCCCTTACAGTTAGTACAGAATGCTGCAGCCAGTGATGATTGTAATAAACAAATTGCGATTTAGCTAAATTTTGCATACATTTTTGCAAAACTACAAGGTCTTTTTGAAAAATTATTTTTGTGGCTTATACCCACTATTCTGCTTAACATATGCAGCAATTTTGGCAGCAATAGCATGTATGGGGGCTTTGCTATTAACCTCTAAAGTCAGCCCGAAATTATGCGAAATTTCGCAAAAATTATGCGTAAAATTACGCTAAATTTTGAAATACTACTTTTACATACGAAATTAATTACGATTTTCTCTGAAATTTCACATTACGATTATGATGCGTAAACGCGAATTTCGATGCGAAATTTCGCAAATGCAAAATTTCGGCCCACCTGCAGCCAGACTCCTAGCCAATGCCCCCCTGCAGCTCACTAATCACCCCAGTACTACAAACTCTTCACTGGTTGCCAGTAAAATGGAGAATCCATTTTAAGATCTGCCTGCTGACATTCAAGGCTCTACACCACATGGGACCCAAATACATAGCAGATCTATTGGAACTTTATGCCCCTCCACGCACCCCCCGCTCTGCCAACAAGATGGAGCTGGTTATTCCCAGGATACACTTAACATTTGGTGCTCGGGCCTTTTCCTATGCAGCCCCGACTCTATGGAACTCACTTCCACAATCAGTACGAAAGGCTCCTTCTCTGGACAGCTTTAAAAAAAAGCTAAAAACTCACCTCTTTTCCCAAACCTTTGAGACTGCATAATGCAGGTCACAGCGCTTTGAGTCCCCAGGGAGAAAAGCGCTATATAAATATTATTGTTATTATTGTTAATTCTGATTCTGGTTGGTCAGTTGGGCGAGACAGTGCGGCTGGCCATATGGGTGGGATGTGGCTGGTTATTTAGGTGAGACACAGTGCAGCTGGTCATATGGGTGGGATGTGGCTGGGTATTTAGGTGAGACACAGTGCGGCTGGTCATATGGGTGGGATGTGGCTGGCTATTTAGGTGAGACACAGTGCAGCTGGTCATATGGGTGGGATGTGGCCGGCTATTTAGGTGAGACACAGTGCGGCTGGTCATATGGGTGTGATGTGGCTGGCTATTTAGGTAAGACACAGTGCGGCTGGTCATATGGGTGGGATGTAGCTGGCTATTTAGGTGAGACACAGTGCGGCTGGTCATATGGGTGGGACGTGGCTGGGTATTTAGGTGAGACACAGTGCGGCTGGTCATATGGGTGGAATGTGGCTGGGTATTTAGGTGAGACACAGTGCAGCTGGTCATATGGGTGGAATATGGCTGGCTATTTAGGTGAGACACAGTGTGGCTGGTCATATGGGTGGGATGTGGCTGGCTATTTAGGTGAGACACAGTGCGGCTGGTCATATGGGTGGGATGTGGCTGGCTATTTAGGTGAGACACAGTGCAGCTGGTCATATGGATGGAATATGGCTGGCTATTTAGGTGAGACACAGTGCGGCTGGTCATATGGGTGGGATGTGGCTGGGTATTTAGGTGAGACACAGTGCAGCTGGTCATATGGTTGGGATGTGGCTGGCTATTTAGGTGAGACACAGTGCAGCTGGTCATATGGGTGGAATATGGCTGGCTATTTAGGTGAGACACAGTGCGGCTGGTCATATGGGTGGGATGTGGCTGGCTATTTAGGTAAGACACAGTGCGGCTGGTCATATGGGTGGGATGTAGCTGGCTATTTAGGTGAGACACAGTGCGGCTGGTCATATGGGTGGGATGTGGCTGGGTATTTAGGTGAGACACAGTGCGGCTGGTCATATGGGTGGAATGTGGCTGGGTATTTAGGTGAGACACAGTGCAGCTGGTCATATGGGTGGAATGTGGCTGGGTATTTAGGTGAGACACAGTGCGGCTGGTCATATGGGTGGGATGTGGCTGGCTATTTAGGTGAGACACAGTGCGGCTGGTCATATGGGTGGGATGTGGCTGGCTATTTAGGTGAGACACAGTGCAGCTGGTCATATGGGTGGGATGTGGCTGGCTATTTAGGTGAGACACAGTGCGGCTGGTCATATGGGTGGGATGTGGCTGGCTATTTAGGTGAGACACAGTGCAGCTGGTCATATGGGTGGGATGTGGCTGGCTATTTAGGTGAGACACAGTGCGGCTGGTCATATGGGTGGGATGTGGCTGGGTATTTAGGTGAGACACAGTGCAGCTGGTCATATGGGTGGGATGTGGCTGGCTATTTAGGTGAGACACAGTGCGGCTGGTCATATGGGTGGGATGTGGCTGGCTATTTAGGTGAGACACAGTGCGGCTGGTCATATGGGTGGAATGTGGCTGGCTATTTAGGTGAGACACAGTGCAGCTGGTCATATGGGTGGAATATGGCTGGGTATTTAGGTGAGACACAGTGCAGCTGGTCATATGAGTGGGATGTGGCTGGCTATTTAGGTGAGACACTGTGCGGCTGGTCATATGGGTGGGATGTGGCTGGGTATTTAGGTGAGACACAGTGCAGCTGGTCATATGGGTGGAATGTGGCTGGGTATTTAGGTGAGACGCAGTGCAGCTGGTCATATGGGTGAGATGTGGCTGGCTATTTAGGTGAGACACAGTGCAGCTGGTCATATGGGTGGGATGTGGCTGGCTATTTAGGTGAGACAGTAGTGCGGCTGGTCATATGGGTGGGATGTGGCTGGCTATTTAGGTGAGACACAGTGCGGCTGGTCATATGGGTGGGATGTGGCTGGCTATTTAGGTGAGACACAGTGCGGCTGGTCATATGGGTGGAATTTGGCTGGCTATTTAGGTGAGACACAGTGCGGCTGGTCATATGGGTGGGATGTGGCTGGCTATTTAGGTGAGACACAGTGCGGCTGGTCATATGGGTGGGATGTGGCTGGCTATTTAGGTAAGACACAGTGCGGCTGGTCATATGGGTGGGATGTAGCTGGCTATTTAGGTGAGACACAGTGCGGCTGGTCATATGGGTGGGATGTGGCTGGGTATTTAGGTGAGACACAGTGCGGCTGGTCATATGGGTGGGATGTGGCTGGCTATTTAGGTGAGACACAGTGCGGCTGATCATATGGGTGGAATATGGCTGGGTATTTAGATGAGACACAGTGCAGCTGGTCATATGGGTGGGATGTGGCTGGTTATTTAGGTGAGACACAGTGCAGCTGGTCATATGGGTGGGATGTGGCTGGCTATTTAGGTGAGACACAGTGCGGCTGGTCATATGGGTGGGATGTGGCTGGGTATTTAGGTGAGACACAGTGCAGCTGGTCATATGGGTGGGATGTGGCTGGCTATTTAGGTGAGACACAGTGCGGCTGGTCATATGGGTGGGATGTGGCTGGCTATTTAGGTGAGACACAGTGCGGCTGGTCATATGGGTGGAATGTGGCTGGCTATTTAGGTGAGACACAGTGCAGCTGGTCATATGGGTGGAATATGGCTGGGTATTTAGGTGAGACACAGTGCAGCTGGTCATATGGGTTGGATGTGGCTGGCTATTTAGGTGAGACACTGTGCGGCTGGTCATATGGGTGGGATGTGGCTGGGTATTTAGGTGAGACACAGTGCAGCTGGTCATATGGGTGGAATGTGGCTGGGTATTTAGGTGAGACGCAGTGCAGCTGGTCATATGGGTGAGATGTGGCTGGCTATTTAGGTGAGACACAGTGCGGCTGGTCATATGGGTGGGATGTGGCTGGCTATTTAGGTGAGACACAGTGCGGCTGGTCATATGGGTGGAATTTGGCTGGCTATTTAGGTGAGACACAGTGCGGCTGGTCATATGGGTAGGATGTGGCTGGCTATTTAGGTGAGACACAGTGCGGCTGGTCATATGGGTGGGATGTGGCTGGGTATTTAGGTGAGACACAGTGCGGCTGGTCATATGGGTGGGATGTGGCTGGCTATTTAGGTAAGACACAGTGCGGCTGGACATATGGGTGGAATATGGCTGACTATTTAGGTGAGACACAGTGCGGCTGGTCATATGGGTGGAATATGGCTGGGTATTTAGGTGAGACACAGTGCAGCTGGTCATATGGGTGGGATGTGGCTGGCTATTTAGGTGAGACACAGTGCAGCTGGTCATATGGGTGGAATATGGCTGGGTATTTAGGTGAGACACAGTGCAGCTGGTCATATGGGTGGGATGTGGCTGGCTATTTAGGTGAGACACAGTGCAGCTGGTCATATGGGTGGAATGTGGCTGGGTATTTAGGTGAGACCCAGTGCAGCTGGTCATATGGGCGAGATGCGGCTGGCTATTTAGGTGAGACACAGTGCGGCTGGTCATATGGGTGGGATGTGGCTGGCTATTTAGGTGAGACACAGTGCAGCTGGTCATATGGGTGGAATTTGGCTGGCTATTTAGGTGAGACACAGTGCGGCTGGTCATATGGGTGGGATGTGGCTGGGTATTTAGGTGAGACACAGTGCGGCTGGTCATATGGGTGGGATGTGGCTGGCTATTTAGGTGAGACACAGTGCGGCTGGACATATGGGTGGAATATGGCTGACTATTTAGGTGAGACACAGTGCGGCTGGTCATATGGGTGGAATATGGCTGGCTATTTAGGTGAGACACAGTAGGGCTGGTCATATGGGTGGAATATGGCTGGCTATTTAGGAGAGACACAGTAGGGCTGGTCATATGGGTGGAATATGGCTGGCTATTTAGGTGAGAAACAGTAGGGCTTGTCATATGGGTGGAATATGGCTGGTGTAACGATTGTGGAACTTTCTCCGTGATCAGCGCACAACGCGTGCGCTGATACGGCGGAAATCCTCCACAAACGTATAATTGCAGGAACCCAGCAAAAGGTGCTACGCACCCATAGAGGGAAATTCCTGTCGGCAGATGGCGCTGAGGAGTGCAGAGGAACCAATCCTCTGTACCTCCACAAATGCCAGACAGGAATTGTACGAAGCGCAGAACGCAATCGCAAGAGAAGCGATTGCGAATGAGAACGAGCAAAGGGACAGGTTGTATGTGTGTGCGCCAATCTAGTCGCCACCCCGTGACAGCGCACACACAACAGCAGATAGGAAACAGAAACGCAACCGCAAGAAAGGCGATTGCCAAAAGTGACACAAGGCAGATCAGAACAGAATACGAGGATAGCAAAGGCACAGCAAATCATACAATGAAGAGATACGGAAAATAACAAACGCTAACTGAACGCGAACACCGCACTCATTCGCAACAGTGCACCTGTTCATGCGCGGTCTCCACGTGATAAGCACAATAGAGACAAGCACGCCTAACTAACCATCGACAGACAAACATGTAACAGAGGACGCGAGCGCTTGCTTAACGGTTACCCCACCGAGCCTCCAGCAAGCGTTCGTAGCAGACAAGACAGACACACGAAAACAGGGACAAGCGAGAGATAGTATCCACAGCACTAGCGAAAGTGGCTAGCGCGATCCAGGAAGACAGAACAGAAGGATCCACAGTACTAGCGCAGGATGCTAGTGCGATCCAGGTACAGAGTAGCAGAACAGAAGGATCCACAGCACTAGCGCTAGGCGAGTGCGATCCAGGCAGACAGAGTAGCAGAACAGAAGGATCCACAGCACTAGCGCAGGATGCTAGTGCGATCCAGTAAGGCAGAACAAAAGGATCCACAGCACTAGCGGAAAGTGGCTAGCGCGATCCAAGGAGACAGAACAGAAGGATCCACAGCGCTAGCGCAAGATGCTAGTGCGATCCAAGTGAGACAGATCAGAAGAGATAGCTGGTAGCAACCGCTGCACCAGCTATACTCCAAGAACAGAGATCAGAACGATTTCCTGTCGACCACCGCTGGGACAGGACAATCGCAACAGAACAAACAAAACAGATAAGCAATCCTAACTGCACTAGGGGAACCTGCCAAGCGCAGTTTCAGAAATTACTCTAAGCTGATCTTCAAACAGAGAGTAAGGCTGACACTCCTCCAGGAGTGTTTCACAGGAAGGAATCCTTATGACCAGCCAAGCATTGTGGGAAACACATAGTACTTATAGTACACGCCTCCAATGAATGTGGCCAGGCAATTTGCATGACAACGTATGCAAATTCCTCAGCAAGCACAAGCTGCAAAACTGACAGAAGGTCTCCTTTCCAGAGTCCTGCAGCATGCAAACCTAAACAATGGTCAAAAAGCTGCCTGCCTGCACAGGCAGCTGAGCAGATCATTACAGCTGGCTATTTAGGAGAGGCACAGTAGGGCTGGTCATATGGGTGGAATATGGCTGGCTATTTAGGAGAGACACAGTGCGGCTGGTCATATGGGTGGGATGTGGCTGGGTATTTAGGTGAGACACAGTGCGGCTGGACATATGGGTGGGATCTGGTTGGTAAGCATCTGGCTGGTCATGTGGGCAGGATCTGGTTGGTAAGCATCTGGTTTTGGTTTCCCTCCATGCATATATGGGTTCATCTAAGGGGACCTGTAGTTAACAAAAGGTTGGATTCCAGAACCATTTCACCGGTGTGTACGCTGCTCCCAGCCCCTCCTCCTGAGTTTTCTGTTTGCATAATAAGTAGCAAATTTGCATATGATTTGCATCTGAACTCAATGCAAAGTGTGCAGAAAATCTATTTAGATGCTTCACACTGAGCTGGTGGTCATTTCAGATACAGCCTTAGTGGTATGCGCTGGCGTTCTCCTCGCTGTTCAACAAAATATAAGTTACACATTTTTTTTGCTTAGCTGCTCTCAAGGTTTTAAATTTAGGTTAGGTCACTTGCCCGGAGGTTTGCCTCACCGTGGTGCAAGTGTCTAGTATAATATACTTTGCATGGAAACCATATTGGAAGCTAAAGTTCCTCCTAGTTTAATAAATGTTAGCACTTGTCTAGGATGCAGGGCATGCATTTTTCAGTCTAACAGAGGCGGTGTATGCCTGTGCGATTAACCATTCAATTGCAACATGTGTTTAGGGACGCGCAGCCTTTCCCCCCACCTATTTTTAACTTTGTAACTATGTAACTGTCAGGTTAGCTGCTCCCAGCCCCTCCTCCTGAGTTTCCTGTTTGCATAATAAGTAGTAGCAGATTTGCATATGATTTGCATCTGAATTGAATGCAAAGTGTGCAGAAAATCTATTTAGGTGCTTCACACTGAGCTGGTGGTCATTTCAGATACAGCCTTAGTGGTATGCGATGGCGTTCTCCTCGTTGTACAGCGATCAAGCACGAAGAATAGAGAGCACTACCATGTAAATCAACTACACAGCAAAAATGGTAAATTAAAATATATGTACGTCTCTAGTAACTTTGTATATTAGGAAGGGGAGAAAATCAACCACCTGTTGGGTGTGCCATGTTAGTTATGTCACCGATATTCTGTGATCGCCTTCCCTAACCCATCTCTCACACTAACCTTCTGCTCTCACAAATGAAATAATTTGAGAACTGAATCGGGAAGGTGGACATTGATCATACAGTGTGTAGGAGGGTTTAGTGATCTATCGCGTTAGATGACTAATGACCCTCTCTGCTATCCTTACCAGAACTTTGAATAACGCCCCACAGCAGGGTGCCACCCAACTCTCAATAGAGCAGAAACTGCCGCTAGACAGATAGCCGAACAGCACCTCTGTACAACAGTTTATCATGATCTGTCACCCAAAACTATCACGATCGATCATTTAAGAACTTTAACGAGAAAGGTGTGGGGGGGGGGAACAATACTTTGCAAAGTTAGAAGTTGAAATATAGAAGAGAGATCAAGAAATAATTGATATTCGCCATATCATTTGTTCATATTGTTTGACCCACAATCAGCTCCAACTGCCATTATCTATAACCACACCCCCTAACACTGCGATAGGCTAAAAGGTTTGTTTGTTTTTATTGATAAACATATGCACTTAGGGAGATACTGGTTGCTTGGCAGTTGGAAGCTGTTATTTCCCACAATGCAACAAGGCTTGTAGACAGCAAACTGTCAGGACCTAGGTCATGGCATCACACTGGGGGAGGGGTTTCACCACAATATCAGCCACACAGACCCCTGTGATGATCTATTTGAGAAAAGCAAAATATTTCTCATGGGAAAGGGGGTATCAGCCTTTGATTGGAATGAAGTTCAATCCTTGGTTACAGTTCCTCTTTAGGAGACAGTCATGAAATGTTTGTCAGTAGCGTTATACACAGCAGCAGCGTATCACTGAGAAATAGTCATAGTACCGGTGTGCTCTGTCAGTAGCGTTATACGCAGCAGCAGTGTATCACTGAGAAATAGTCATAGTACCGGTGTGCTCTGTCAGTAGCGTTATACACAGCAGCAGCGTATCACTGAGAAATAGTCATAGTACCGGTGTGCTCTGTCAGTAGCGTTGTACACAGCAGCAGTGTATCACTGAGAAATAGTCATAGTACCGGTGTGCTCTGTCAGTAGCGTTATACACAGCAGCAGTGTATCACTGAGAAATAGTCATAGTAACGGTGTGCTCTGTCAGTAGCGTTATACACAGCAGCAGCGTATCACTGAGAAATAGTCATAGTACCGGTGTGCTCTGTCAGTAGCGTTATACACAGCAGCAACGTATCACTGAGAAATAGTCATAGTAACGGTGTGCTCTGTCAGTAGCGTTATACACAGCAGCAGCGTATCACTGAGAAATATTCATAGTACCGGTGTGCTCTGTCAGTAGCGTTATACACAGCAGCAGCGTATCACTGAGAAATAGTCATAGTACCGGTGTGCTCTGTCAGTAGCGTTATACGCAGCAGCAGTGTATCACTGAGAAATAGTCATAGTACCGGTGTGCTCTGTCAGTAGCGTTATACACAGCAGCAGTGTATCACTGAGAAATAGTCATAGTACCGGTGTCCTCTGTCAGTAGCGTTATACGCAGCAGCAGCAGTGTATCACTGAGAAATAGTCATAGTACCGGTGTGCTCTGTCAGTAGCGTTATACGCAGCAGCAGTGTATCACTGAGAAATAGTCATAGTACCGGTGTGCTCTGTCAGTAGCGTTATACACAGCAGCAGTGTATCACTGAGAAATAGTCATAGTACCGGCGTGCTCTGACATAATGGAGCTACAGCTAGTAAGCCGGGGAAAGGCCACATCTCTAGTCTGTCTGTGCTTTACCTGTATTACCAGTTTTGCATTATTGAAGCAGGAGGGGACGGGTGAGGGATTAGAGCATTGCGGTATGTTATCCCTCTCCAGCAGTGGAGCACTTGACAGAGCTGCTGGCTGAATATTTAATACATGAGTCAGCTGTACTGCAAAGCATGCGGTTGCTTCTCAACTTTATGGGTAGACTTTGCAGTTTGTACTGCTACATTCCCCTTTCACTTCCCTTCAATCATAGCTCAGTTGTATTTACCTGGGAAGGGAAACTGTAGCCATCCTACCCTCTACTGAGCTTTACCAGGGAAGGGAAACTGCAGCCATACTACCCTCTACTGAGCTTTACCAGGGAAGGGAAACTGCAGCCATGCTACCCTCTACTGAGCTTTACCAGGGAAGGGAAACTGTAGCCATGCTACCCTCTACTGAGCTTTACCAGGGAAGGGAAACTGCAGCCATCCTACCCTCTACTGAGCTTTACCAGGGAAGGGAAGCTGTAGCCATCCTACCCTCTACTGAGCTTTACCAGGGAAGGGAAACTGCAGCCATGCTACACTCTACTGAGCTTTACCAGGGAAGGGAAACTGTAGCCATGCTACCCTCTACTGAGCTTTACCAGGGAAGGGAAACTGCAGCCATGCTACCCTCTACTGAGCTTTACCAGGGAAGGGAAACTGCAGCCATGCTACCCTCTACTGAGCTTTACCAGGGAAGGGAAACTGCAGCCATGCTACCCTCTACTGAGCTTTACCAGGGAAGGGAAACTGCAGCCATGCTACCCTCTGCTGAGCTTTACCAGGGAAGGGAAACTGTAGCCATGCTACCCTCTGCTGAGCTTTACCAGGGAAGGGAAACTGTAGCCATGCTACCCTCTACTGAGCTTTACCAGGGAAGGGAAACTGCAGCCATGCTACCCTCTGCTGAGCTTTACCAGGGAAGGGAAACTGTAGCCATGCTACCCTCTACTGAGCTTTACCAGGGAAGGGAAACTGCAGCCATGCTACCCTCTACTGAGCTTTACCAGGGAAGGGAAGCTGTAGCCATGCTACCCTCTACTGAGCTTTACCAGGGAAGGGAAACTGTAGCCATGCTACCCTCTGCTGAGCTTTACCAGGGAAGGGAAACTGCAGACATGCTACCCTCTACTGAGCTTTACCAGGGAAGAGAAACTGTAGCCATGTTACCTTCTACTGAGCTTTACCAGGGAAGGGAAGCTGTAGCCATGCTACCCTCTACTGAGCTTTACCAGGGAAGGGAAACTGCAGCCATGCTACCTTCTACTGAGCTTTACCAGGGAAGGGAAACTGTAGCCATGCTACCCTCTACTGAGCTTTACCAGGGAAGGGAAACTGCAGCCATGCTACCTTCTACTGTGCTTTACCAGGGAAGGGAAACTGCAGCCATGCTACCCTCTACTGAGCTTTACCAGGGAGAGGAAACTGTAGTCATGCTACCCTCTACTGAGCTTTACCTGGGAAGGGAAACTGCAGCCATGCTACCTTCTACTGAGCTTTACCAGGGAAGAGAAACTGTAGCCATGTTACCTTCTACTGAGCTTTACCAGGGAAGGGAAACTGTAGCCATGCTACCCTCTACTGAGCTTACCAGGGAAGGGAAACTGCAGCCATGCTACCCTCTACTGAGCTTTACCAGGGAAGGGAAACTGCAGCCATGCTACCTTCTACTGAGCTTTACCAGGGAAGAGAAACTGCAGCCATCCTACCCTTTACTGAGCTTTACCAGGGAAGGGAAACTGCAGCCATGCTACCCTCTACTGAGCTTTACCAGGGAAGGGAAACTGCAGCCATGCTACCCTCTACTGAGCTTTACCAGGGAAGGGAAACTGTAGCCATGCTACCCTCTACTGAGCCTTACCAGGGAAGGGAAACTGCAGCCATGCTACCCTCTGCTGAGCTTTACCAGGGAAGGGAAACTGCAGCCATGCTACCCTCTACTGAGCTTTACCAGGGAAGGGAAACTGTAGCCATGCTACCCTCTGCTGAGCATTACCAGGGAAGGGAAACTGCAGCCATGCTACCCTCTGCTGAGCTTTACCAGGGAAGGGTAACTGCAGACATGCTACCCTCTACTGAGCTTTACCAGGGAAGGGAAACTGTAGCCATGTTACCTTCTACTGAGCTTTACCAGGGAAGGGAAACTGCAGCCATGCTACCCTCTACTGAGCTTTACCAGGGAAGGGAAACTGTAGCCATGTTACCTTCTACTGAGCTTTACCAGGAAAGGAAACTGCAGCCATGCTACCCTCTACTGAGCTTTACCAGGGAAGGGAAACTGCAGCTATGCTACCCTCTACTGAGCTTTACCAGGGAAGGGAAACTGTAGCCATGCTACCCTCTGAGTTTTCCAGGGAAGGGAAACTGTAGCCATGCTACCCTCTACTGAGCTTTACCAGGGAAGGGAAACTGTAGCCATGCTACCCTCTACTGAGCTTTGCCAGGGAATGGAAACTGCAGCCATCCTACCCTCTACTGAGCTTTACCAGGAATGGGAAATTGTAGCCATACTACCCTCTGCTGAGCTGTACCAGGGAAGAAAAACTGCAGCCATGCTAGTACCCACTACTGAGCTTTTCCCGAGGAAGGGAAACTGTAGCCATGCTACCCTCTGCTGAGCTTTACCAGGGAAGGGAAACTGCAGCCATGCTACCCTCTACTGAGCTTTACCAGGGAAGGGAAACTGTAGCCATGCTACCTTCTACTGAGCTTTACCAGGGAAGGGAAACTGCAGCCATGCTACCCTCTACTGAGCTTTACCAGGGAAGGGAAACTGTAGCCATGCTACCCTCTACTGAGCTTTACCAGGGAAGGGAAACTGCAGCCATGCTACCCTTTGCTGAGCTTTACCAGGGAAGGGAAACTGTAGCCATTCTACCCTCTGCTGAGCTTTACCAGGGAAGGGAAACTGCAGCCATGCTACCCTCTACTGAGCTTTACCAGGGAAGAGAAACTGTAGCCATCCTACCCTCTACTGAGCTTTACCAGGGAGGGTAAACTGTAGCCATGCTACCCTCTACTGAGCTTTACCAGGGAAGGGAAACTGTAGCCATGCTACCCTGTACTGAGCTTTACCAGGTAAGGGAAACTGCAGCCATGCTACCCTCTGCTGAGCTTTACCAGGGAAGGGAAACTGCAGCCATGCTACCCTCTACTGAGCTTTACCAGGTAAGGGAAACTACAGCCATGCTACCGTGTACTGAGCTTTACCGGGGAATGGAAACTGCAGCCATGCTAGTACCCACTACTGAGCTTTACCAGGGAAGGGAAGCTGTAGCCACGCTACCCTCTACTGAGCTTTACCAGGGAAGGGAAACTTCAGCCATCCTACCCTTACTGAGCTTTACCAGGGAAGGGAAACTGTAGCCATGCTACCCTCTACTGAGCTTTACCGGGGAAGGGAAACTGCAGACATGCTACCCTCTACTGAGCTTTACCAGGGAAGGAAAACTGTAGCCATGCTACCCTCTACTGAGCTTTACCAGGGAAGGGAAACTGCAGACATGCTATCCTCTACTGAGCTTTACCAGGGAAGGGAAACTGTAGCCATGCTATCCTCTACTGAGCTTTACCAGGGAAGGGAACCTGTAGCCATGCTACCCTCTACTGAGCTTCTTTACCAGGGAGGGGAAACTGCAGCTATGCTACCCTCTACTGAGCTTTACCAGGGAAGGGAAACTGTAGCCATGCTACCCTCTACTGAGCTTTACCAGGGAGGGGAAACTGCAGCCATGCTACCCTCTACTGAGCTTTACCAGGGAAGGGAAGCTGTAGCCATGCTACCCTCTACTGAGCTTTACTGGGGAAGGGAAACTGTAGCCATGCTACCCTCTACTGAGCTTTGCCAGGGAAGGGAAGCTGTAGCCATGCTACCCTCTACTGAGCTTTACTGGGGAAGGGAAACTGCAGCCATGCTACCCTCTACTGAGCTTTGCCAGGGAAGGGAAGCTGTAGCCATGCTACCCTCTACTGAGCTTTACTGGGGAAGGGAAACTGCAGCCATGCTATCCTCTACTGAGCTTTACCAGGGAAGGGAAGCTGTAGCCATGCTACCCACTGCTGAGCTTTGCCAGGGAAGGGAAGCTGTAGCCATGCTACCCTCTACTGAGCTTTACTGGGGAAGGGAAACTGCAGCCATGCTACCCTCTACTGAGCTTTACCAGGGAAGGGAAGCTGTAGCCATGCTACCCACTGCTGAGCTTTACCAGGGAAGGGAAGCTGTAGCCATGCTACCCTCTACTGAGCTTTACTGGGGAAGGGAAACTGTAGCCATGCTACCCTCTACTGAGCTTTGCCAGGGAAGGGAAGCTGTAGCCATGCTACCCTCTACTGAGCTTTACTGGGGAAGAGAAACTGCAGCCATGCTACCCTCTACTGAGCTTTACCAGGGAAGGGAAACTGCAGCCATGCTACCCTTTGCTGAGCTTTACCAGGGAAGGGAAACTGCAGCCATGCTACCCTCTGCTGAGCTTTACCAGGGAAGGGAAACTGCAGCCATGCTACCCTCTACTGAGCTTTACCAGGGAAGAGAAACTGTAGCCACCCTACCCTCTACTGAGCTTTACCAGGGAGGGTAAACTGTAGCCATGCTACCCTCTACTGAGCTTTACCAGGGAAGGGAAACTGTAGCCATGCTACCCTGTACTGAGCTTTACCAGGTAAGGGAAACTGCAGCCATGCTACCCTCTACTGAGCTTTACCAGGGAAGGGAAACTGCAGCCATGCTACCCTCTACTGAGCTTTACCAGGGAAGGGAAACTGTAGCCATGCTACCCTCTACTGAGCTTTACCAGGGAAGGGAAACTGCAGCCATCCTACCCTCTACTGAGCTTTACCAGGGAAGGGAAGCTGTAGCCATCCTACCCTCTACTGAGCTTTACCAGGGAAGGGAAACTGCAGCCATGCTACACTCTACTGAGCTTTACCAGGGAAGGGAAACTGTAGCCATGCTACCCTCTACTGAGCTTTACCAGGGAAGGGAAACTGCAGCCATGCTACCCTCTACTGAGCTTTACCAGGGAAGGGAAACTGCAGCCATGCTACCCTCTACTGAGCTTTACCAGGGAAGGGAAACTGCAGCCATGCTACCCTCTACTGAGCTTTACCAGGGAAGGGAAACTGCAGCCATGCTACCCTCTGCTGAGCTTTACCAGGGAAGGGAAACTGTAGCCATGCTACCCTCTGCTGAGCTTTACCAGGGAAGGGAAACTGTAGCCATGCTACCCTCTACTGAGCTTTACCAGGGAAGGGAAACTGCAGCCATGCTACCCTCTGCTGAGCTTTACCAGGGAAGGGAAACTGTAGCCATGCTACCCTCTACTGAGCTTTACCAGGGAAGGGAAACTGCAGCCATGCTACCCTCTACTGAGCTTTACCAGGGAAGGGAAGCTGTAGCCATGCTACCCTCTACTGAGCTTTACCAGGGAAGGGAAACTGTAGCCATGCTACCCTCTGCTGAGCTTTACCAGGGAAGGGAAACTGCAGACATGCTACCCTCTACTGAGCTTTACCAGGGAAGAGAAACTGTAGCCATGTTACCTTCTACTGAGCTTTACCAGGGAAGGGAAGCTGTAGCCATGCTACCCTCTACTGAGCTTTACCAGGGAAGGGAAACTGCAGCCATGCTACCTTCTACTGAGCTTTACCAGGGAAGGGAAACTGTAGCCATGCTACCCTCTACTGAGCTTTACCAGGGAAGGGAAACTGCAGCCATGCTACCTTCTACTGTGCTTTACCAGGGAAGGGAAACTGCAGCCATGCTACCCTCTACTGAGCTTTACCAGGGAGAGGAAACTGTAGTCATGCTACCCTCTACTGAGCTTTACCTGGGAAGGGAAACTGCAGCCATGCTACCTTCTACTGAGCTTTACCAGGGAAGAGAAACTGTAGCCATGTTACCTTCTACTGAGCTTTACCAGGGAAGGGAAACTGTAGCCATGCTACCCTCTACTGAGCTTACCAGGGAAGGGAAACTGCAGCCATGCTACCCTCTACTGAGCTTTACCAGGGAAGGGAAACTGCAGCCATGCTACCTTCTACTGAGCTTTACCAGGGAAGAGAAACTGCAGCCATCCTACCCTTTACTGAGCTTTACCAGGGAAGGGAAACTGCAGCCATGCTACCCTCTACTGAGCTTTACCAGGGAAGGGAAACTGCAGCCATGCTACCCTCTACTGAGCTTTACCAGGGAAGGGAAACTGTAGCCATGCTACCCTCTACTGAGCCTTACCAGGGAAGGGAAACTGCAGCCATGCTACCCTCTGCTGAGCTTTACCAGGGAAGGGAAACTGCAGCCATGCTACCCTCTACTGAGCTTTACCAGGGAAGGGAAACTGTAGCCATGCTACCCTCTGCTGAGCATTACCAGGGAAGGGAAACTGCAGCCATGCTACCCTCTGCTGAGCTTTACCAGGGAAGGGTAACTGCAGACATGCTACCCTCTACTGAGCTTTACCAGGGAAGGGAAACTGTAGCCATGTTACCTTCTACTGAGCTTTACCAGGGAAGGGAAACTGCAGCCATGCTACCCTCTACTGAGCTTTACCAGGGAAGGGAAACTGTAGCCATGTTACCTTCTACTGAGCTTTACCAGGAAAGGAAACTGCAGCCATGCTACCCTCTACTGAGCTTTACCAGGGAAGGGAAACTGCAGCTATGCTACCCTCTACTGAGCTTTACCAGGGAAGGGAAACTGTAGCCATGCTACCCTCTGAGTTTTCCAGGGAAGGGAAACTGTAGCCATGCTACCCTCTACTGAGCTTTACCAGGGAAGGGAAACTGTAGCCATGCTACCCTCTACTGAGCTTTGCCAGGGAATGGAAACTGCAGCCATCCTACCCTCTACTGAGCTTTACCAGGAATGGGAAATTGTAGCCATACTACCCTCTGCTGAGCTGTACCAGGGAAGAAAAACTGCAGCCATGCTAGTACCCACTACTGAGCTTTTCCCGAGGAAGGGAAACTGTAGCCATGCTACCCTCTGCTGAGCTTTACCAGGGAAGGGAAACTGCAGCCATGCTACCCTCTACTGAGCTTTACCAGGGAAGGGAAACTGTAGCCATGCTACCTTCTACTGAGCTTTACCAGGGAAGGGAAACTGCAGCCATGCTACCCTCTACTGAGCTTTACCAGGGAAGGGAAACTGTAGCCATGCTACCCTCTACTGAGCTTTACCAGGGAAGGGAAACTGCAGCCATGCTACCCTTTGCTGAGCTTTACCAGGGAAGGGAAACTGTAGCCATTCTACCCTCTGCTGAGCTTTACCAGGGAAGGGAAACTGCAGCCATGCTACCCTCTACTGAGCTTTACCAGGGAAGAGAAACTGTAGCCATCCTACCCTCTACTGAGCTTTACCAGGGAGGGTAAACTGTAGCCATGCTACCCTCTACTGAGCTTTACCAGGGAAGGGAAACTGTAGCCATGCTACCCTGTACTGAGCTTTACCAGGTAAGGGAAACTGCAGCCATGCTACCCTCTGCTGAGCTTTACCAGGGAAGGGAAACTGCAGCCATGCTACCCTCTACTGAGCTTTACCAGGTAAGGGAAACTACAGCCATGCTACCGTGTACTGAGCTTTACCGGGGAATGGAAACTGCAGCCATGCTAGTACCCACTACTGAGCTTTACCAGGGAAGGGAAGCTGTAGCCACGCTACCCTCTACTGAGCTTTACCAGGGAAGGGAAACTTCAGCCATCCTACCCTTACTGAGCTTTACCAGGGAAGGGAAACTGTAGCCATGCTACCCTCTACTGAGCTTTACCGGGGAAGGGAAACTGCAGACATGCTACCCTCTACTGAGCTTTACCAGGGAAGGAAAACTGTAGCCATGCTACCCTCTACTGAGCTTTACCAGGGAAGGGAAACTGCAGACATGCTATCCTCTACTGAGCTTTACCAGGGAAGGGAAACTGTAGCCATGCTATCCTCTACTGAGCTTTACCAGGGAAGGGAACCTGTAGCCATGCTACCCTCTACTGAGCTTCTTTACCAGGGAGGGGAAACTGCAGCTATGCTACCCTCTACTGAGCTTTACCAGGGAAGGGAAACTGTAGCCATGCTACCCTCTACTGAGCTTTACCAGGGAGGGGAAACTGCAGCCATGCTACCCTCTACTGAGCTTTACCAGGGAAGGGAAGCTGTAGCCATGCTACCCTCTACTGAGCTTTACTGGGGAAGGGAAACTGTAGCCATGCTACCCTCTACTGAGCTTTGCCAGGGAAGGGAAGCTGTAGCCATGCTACCCTCTACTGAGCTTTACTGGGGAAGGGAAACTGCAGCCATGCTACCCTCTACTGAGCTTTGCCAGGGAAGGGAAGCTGTAGCCATGCTACCCTCTACTGAGCTTTACTGGGGAAGGGAAACTGCAGCCATGCTATCCTCTACTGAGCTTTACCAGGGAAGGGAAGCTGTAGCCATGCTACCCACTGCTGAGCTTTGCCAGGGAAGGGAAGCTGTAGCCATGCTACCCTCTACTGAGCTTTACTGGGGAAGGGAAACTGCAGCCATGCTACCCTCTACTGAGCTTTACCAGGGAAGGGAAGCTGTAGCCATGCTACCCACTGCTGAGCTTTACCAGGGAAGGGAAGCTGTAGCCATGCTACCCTCTACTGAGCTTTACTGGGGAAGGGAAACTGTAGCCATGCTACCCTCTACTGAGCTTTGCCAGGGAAGGGAAGCTGTAGCCATGCTACCCTCTACTGAGCTTTACTGGGGAAGAGAAACTGCAGCCATGCTACCCTCTACTGAGCTTTACCAGGGAAGGGAAACTGCAGCCATGCTACCCTTTGCTGAGCTTTACCAGGGAAGGGAAACTGCAGCCATGCTACCCTCTGCTGAGCTTTACCAGGGAAGGGAAACTGCAGCCATGCTACCCTCTACTGAGCTTTACCAGGGAAGAGAAACTGTAGCCACCCTACCCTCTACTGAGCTTTACCAGGGAGGGTAAACTGTAGCCATGCTACCCTCTACTGAGCTTTACCAGGGAAGGGAAACTGTAGCCATGCTACCCTGTACTGAGCTTTACCAGGTAAGGGAAACTGCAGCCATGCTACCCTCTGCTGAGCTTTACCAGGGAAGGGAAACTGCAGCCATGCTACCCTCTACTGAGCTTTACCAGGTAAGGGAAACTGCAGCCATGCTACCGTGTACTGAGCTTTACCGGGGAATGGAAACTGCAGCCATGCTAGTACCCACTACTGAGCTTTACCAGGGAAGGGAAGCTGTAGCCACGCTACCCTCTACTGAGCTTTACCAGGGAAGGGAAACTTCAGCCATCCTACCCTTACTGAGCTTTACCAGGGAAGCGAAACTGTAGCCATGCTACCCTCTACTGAGCTTTACCGGGGAAGGGAAACTGCAGACATGCTACCCTCTACTGAGCTTTACCAGGGAAGGAAAACTGTAGCCATGCTACCCTCTACTGAGCTTTACCAGGGAAGGGAAACTGCAGACATGCTATCCTCTACTGAGCTTTACCAGGGAAGGGAAACTGTAGCCATGCTATCCTCTACTGAGCTTTACCAGGGAAGGGAACCTGTAGCCATGCTACCCTCTACTGAGCTTCTTTACCAGGGAGGGGAAACTGCAGCTATGCTACCCTCTACTGAGCTTTACCAGGGAAGGGAAACTGTAGCCATGCTACCCTCTACTGAGCTTTACCAGGGAGGGGAAACTGCAGCCATGCTACCCTCTACTGAGCTTTACCAGGGAAGGGAAGCTGTAGCCATGCTACCCTCTACTGAGCTTTACTGGGGAAGGGAAACTGTAGCCATGCTACCCTCTACTGAGCTTTGCCAGGGAAGGGAAGCTGTAGCCATGCTACCCTCTACTGAGCTTTACTGGGGAAGGGAAACTGCAGCCATGCTACCCTCTACTGAGCTTTGCCAGGGAAGGGAAGCTGTAGCCATACTACCCTCTACTGAGCTTTACTGGGGAAGGGAAACTGCAGCCATGCTATCCTCTACTGAGCTTTACCAGGGAAGGGAAGCTGTAGCCATGCTACCCACTGCTGAGCTTTGCCAGGGAAGGGAAGCTGTAGCCATGCTACCCTCTACTGAGCTTTACTGGGGAAGGGAAACTGCAGCCATGCTACCCTCTACTGAGCTTTACCAGGGAAGGGAAGCTGTAGCCATGCTACCCACTGCTGAGCTTTACCAGGGAAGGGAAGCTGTAGCCATGCTACCCTCTACTGAGCTTTACTGGGGAAGGGAAACTGCAGCCATGCTATCCTCTACTGAGCTTTACCAGGGAAGGGAAGCTGTAGCCATGCTATCTTCTACTGAGCTTTACTGGGGAAGGGAAACTGTAGCCATGCTACCCTCTACTGAGCTTTGCCAGGGAAGGGAAGCTGTAGCCATGCTACCCTCTACTGAGCTTTACTGGGGAAGGGAAACTGCAGCCATGCTACCCTCTACTGAGCTTTGCCAGGGAAGGGAAGCTGTAGCCATGCTACCCTCTACTGAGCTTTACTGGGGAAGGGAAACTGCAGCCATGCTATCCTCTACTGAGCTTTACCAGGGAAGGGAAGCTGTAGCCATGCTACCAACTGCTGAGCTTTGCCAGGGAAGGGAAGCTGTAGCCATGCTACCCTCTACTGAGCTTTACTGGGGAAGGGAAACTGCAGCCATGCTACCCTCTACTGAGCTTTACCAGGGAAGGGAAGCTGTAGCCATGCTACCCTCTACTGAGCTTTACTGGGGAAGGGAAACTGCAGCCATGCTACCCTCTACTGAGCTTTGCCAGGGAAGGGAAGCTGTAGCCATGCTACCCTCTACTGAGCTTTACTGGGGAAGGGAAACTGCAGCCATGCTATCCTCTACTGAGCTTTACCAGGGAAGGGAAGCTGTAGCCATGCTACCCACTGCTGAGCTTTGCCAGGGAAGGGAAGCTGTAGCCATGCTACCCTCTACTGAGCTTTACTGGGGAAGGGAAACTGCAGCCATGCTACCCTCTACTGAGCTTTACCAGGGAAGGGAAGCTGTAGCCATGCTACCCACTGCTGAGCTTTACCAGGGAAGGGAAGCTGTAGCCATGCTACCCTCTACTGAGCTTTACTGGGGAAGGGAAACTGCAGCCATGCTATCCTCTACTGAGCTTTACCAGGGAAGGGAAGCTGTAGCCATGCTATCCTCTACTGAGCTTTACTGGGGAAGGGAAACTGTAGCCATGCTACCCTCTACTGAGCTTTGCCAGGGAAGGGAAGCTGTAGCCATGCTACCCTCTACTGAGCTTTACTGGGGAAGGGAAACTGCAGCCATGCTACCCTCTACTGAGCTTTGCCAGGGAAGGGAAGCTGTAGCCATGCTACCCTCTACTGAGCTTTACTGGGGAAGGGAAACTGCAGCCATGCTACCCTCTACTGAGCTTTACCAGGGAAGGGAAGCTGTAGCCATGCTACCCACTGCTGAGCTTTACCAGGGAAGGGAAGCTGTAGCCATGCTACCCTCTACTGAGCTTTACTGGGGAAGGGAAACTGCAGCCATGCTATCCTCTACTGAGCTTTACCAGGGAAGGGAAGCTGTAGCCATGCTATCTTCTACTGAGCTTTACTGGGGAAGGGAAACTGTAGCCATGCTACCCTCTACTGAGCTTTGCCAGGGAAGGGAAGCTGTAGCCATGCTACCCTCTACTGAGCTTTACTGGGGAAGGGAAACTGCAGCCATGCTACCCTCTACTGAGCTTTGCCAGGGAAGGGAAGCTGTAGCCATGCTACCCTCTACTGAGCTTTACTGGGGAAGGGAAACTGCAGCCATGCTATCCTCTACTGAGCTTTACCAGGGAAGGGAAGCTGTAGCCATGCTACCAACTGCTGAGCTTTGCCAGGGAAGGGAAGCTGTAGCCATGCTACCCTCTACTGAGCTTTACTGGGGAAGGGAAACTGCAGCCATGCTACCCTCTACTGAGCTTTACCAGGGAAGGGAAGCTGTAGCCATGCTACCCTCTACTGAGCTTTACTGGGGAAGGGAAACTGCAGCCATGCTACCCTCTACTGAGCTTTGCCAGGGAAGGGAAGCTGTAGCCATGCTACCCTCTACTGAGCTTTACTGGGGAAGGGAAACTGCAGCCATGCTATCCTCTACTGAGCTTTACCAGGGAAGGGAAGCTGTAGCCATGCTACCCACTGCTGAGCTTTGCCAGGGAAGGGAAGCTGTAGCCATGCTACGCTCTACTGAGCTTTACTGGGGAAGGGAAGCTGTAGCCATGCTACCCACTGCTGAGCTTTACCAGGGAAGGGAAGCTGTAGCCATGCTACCCTCTACTGAGCTTTACCAGGGAAGGGAAGCTGTAGCCATGCTACCCACTGCTGAGCTTTACCAGGGAAGGGAAGCTGTAGCCATGCTACCCTCTACTGAGCTTTACTGGGGAAGGGAAACTGCAGCCATGCTATCCTCTACTGAGCTTTACCAGGGAAGGGAAGCTGTAGCCATGCTATCTTCTACTGAGCTTTACTGGGGAAGGGAAACTGTAGCCATGCTACCCTCTACTGAGCTTTGCCAGGGAAGGGAAGCTGTAGCCATGCTACCCTCTACTGAGCTTTACTGGGGAAGGGAAACTGCAGCCATGCTACCCTCTACTGAGCTTTGCCAGGGAAGGGAAGCTGTAGCCATGCTACCCTCTACTGAGCTTTACTGGGGAAGGGAAACTGCAGCCATGCTATCCTCTACTGAGCTTTACCAGGGAAGGGAAGCTGTAGCCATGCTACCAACTGCTGAGCTTTGCCAGGGAAGGGAAGCTGTAGCCATGCTACCCTCTACTGAGCTTTACTGGGGAATGGAAACTGCAGCCATGCTACCCTCTACTGAGCTTTACCAGGGAAGGGAAGCTGTAGCCATGCTACCCTCTACTGAGCTTTACTGGGGAAGGGAAACTGCAGCCATGCTATCCTCTACTGAGCTTTACCAGGGAAGGGAAGCTGTAGCCATGCTACCCACTGCTGAGCTTTGCCAGGGAAGGGAAGCTGTAGCCATGCTACCCTCTACTGAGCTTTACTGGGGAAGGGAAACTGCAGCCATGCTACCCTCTACTGAGCTTTACCAGGGAAGGGAAGCTGTAGCCATGCTACCCACTGCTGAGCTTTACCAGGGAAGGGAAGCTGTAGCCATGCTACCCTCTACTGAGCTTTACCAGGGAAGGGAAGCTGTAGCCATGCTACCCACTGCTGAGCTTTACCAGGGAAGGGAAACTGCAGCCATGCTATCCTCTACTGAGCTTTACCAGGGAAGGGAAGCTGTAGCCATGCTATCCTCTACTGAGCTTTACTGGGGAAGGGAAACTGTAGCCATGCTACCCTCTACTGAGCTTTGCCAGGGAAGGGAAGCTGTAGCCATGCTACCCTCTACTGAGCTTTACTGGGGAAGGGAAACTGCAGCCATGCTACCCTCTACTGAGCTTTGCCAGGGAAGGGAAGCTGTAGCCATGCTACCCTCTACTGAGCTTTACTGGGGAAGGGAAACTGCAGCCATGCTATCCTCTACTGAGCTTTACCAGGGAAGGGAAGCTGTAGCCATGCTACCCACTGCTGAGCTTTGCCAGGGAAGGGAAGCTGTAGCCATACTACCCTCTACTGAGCTTTACTGGGGAAGGGAAACTGCAGCCATGCTACCCTCTACTGAGCTTTACCAGGGAAGGGAAGCTGTAGCCATGCTACCCTCTACTGAGCTTTACCAGGGAAGGGAAACTTCAGACATGCTACCCTCTTCTGAGCTTTACCAGGGAGAGGAAACTGTAGTCATGCTAACCTCTTCTGACATGGACAGTAATGGAATCCTTAAAGAAGTTCTGTTTCATTTCCGAAACAAAACTACTATGTTGTCAATTCACCAAGCATTACCACATTCGGTAACAATGAATACAGCTGATTTTACCAAGCACTTTGGAAAATGTCAATTCATAAAGGCTGTTACCGCCTGAAAAGCTGAAATTACCAAGCAGTGAGGTATATTACCGACTTGTGCGGTAATTACCTCAACATATGTCAGTAAATGTCAATTCATGAAGGTTACAGCATGCGGTAAAACACAGTTCCATTTCCGACAGTTCTCCTCTGTCGGTGTCAGTGCTGGACTCGCAGAACTAGAGATGATTACCTATGACTGACAGGAGCAGAAGCCAATAGAAACAGCCCCTGTCTCCTGAAAGTCCTTGTGATGCATCTTGATAGGACCCGAAGGCTTCTCCGGTGGGTCTAGATTTTTATACCCCCCAGACAGAGCGATCACAGAACAAAAGAAGAAGATAGGGAAGGAGCTAGTGGGGAAATCACCTAAGCATGACATGTGTAAAGTTTCCTGGAAGCTCTTCTAAGCTGTGACTACTAAATAAAATGTTAAGAAAAACTAATGGACAGATTCAGAGCGAGCAGAGGCAGTATAACAAAACATGTACATCTAAAGGGATGTCATGCCTCTTACTATTGCAATGCTGTCTCTGCACACACTCTTTTGCTGTTACCAACAATGGACTTCGGTAAATTACCGAACTTCTACTGCACCTGTGAAAATATTTATGAATTAGCACACAAAAGTCTAAAATACCGAATGCGAAATTTTCCCGACTTGTCTTTTGTTTATTGAACAGCCTTGATGAATTGACTCCTATGTATATGGGTTCAAGTCTTGGCTCTTCCTGTTCCATAAGCTAGCACCGATTAATTGAGGAGACCTTGGGCAAGACTTTCTAACACTGCTACTGCCTATAGAGCGCACCCTAGTGGCTGCAGCTCTGGGGACTTGAGTCAAACAAGAGAAAAGTGCAATATAAATGTCTGTGTCTTGTCTATAAATATATTTTGGAAGAGCTGTGCTTTAAAGGACCACTATTGCGAAAATTGTAAAATTGAAAATACATGTGAACATATACAAATAAGAAGTACATTTCTTCCAGACTAAAATGAGACATAAATGACTTTTCTCCTATTTTGCTGTCACTTACAGCAAGTAGTAGAAATCTGATATTACCGACAGATTTTGGACTTGCCCATCTCTCCATAGCATGGCCTTTTTTCTTTATAAAGACAGAAAGACAGTCCCTGAAAAAGATTTATACAAATATGCTGGCCAGCCTCCCTGCTCACTGCACACTTTTTTGGGCAGTTGGACGGAGCAACTGCCTTTCGCTAAGTGTTTTTGAAACTAAACCAAACCATGAAAATCCCCCATGAGGAGATGGGCTAGTCCAAAACCTGTCGCTTCTGTCAGATTTCTACTACCTGCTGTAAGTGGCAGCAACATAGGAGAAAAGTAATGTATGGCTCATTTTCCTCTGGAAGAAACGCACTTTTTATTTGCATGTGTTTAAATGCATTTTAAATGTTTACGATTTTTCGTGATAGTGGTCCTTTAAGTGGCCTTTGTGAGTTTGACACACTTGCAATACTTTCTATAGACGGCTGTAAGTTGCCTCTTTTCACTGACTTTGATGTCTTGTCTACTATTCTTGCAGAAGGACAGCGAGCACCGAGCAGACGTGTTTGACCTTTTTCCTGGGACATTCCAGACCATAGAGTTGGTGGCTAGTAACCCTGGAACCTGGCTACTCCACTGTCACGTGAATGATCACATCCACGCAGGAATGGAGACAACCTTCACCGTGAAGGAGAGATCGGGTGAGTATGAAGGCTTAATAATCTTCCCTCCTTCCTCCTGAACTGGGCATGCTCAGTTCAAATGTGCTTTTTCTCCAGGGCTAGTTCTAGACTTTTTGCTGCCTGAGGCAAACTTGTGAGTGTACCCCCCCCCCCCCCCACCCCCCTGAATTGGAATGATCACACAGCACCCGACAATTTGCACCGCATGTTATACCTGTGGCGAGACCCCTAAAAGACACTTTCAGTATAGGTAGGTAGCCAGGTACAGTTGCCCCCAGTGTAGGTTAGCCAGGTGCAGTTGCCCCCAGTATAGGTTAGCCAGGTACAGTTTCCCCCAGTATAGGTTAGCCAGGTACAGTTGTCCCAGTATAGGTTAGCCAGGTACAGTTGTCCCAGTATAGGTTAGCCAGGTACAGCTGCCCCAGTATAGGTTAGCCAGGTACAGCTGCCCCCAGTATAGGTTAGCCAGGTAAAGTTGCCCCAATATAGGTTAGCTAGGTACAGTTGTCCCAGTATAGGTTAGCCAGGTACAGTTGCCCCCAGTACTAGTAGCAAGGTACAGTTGTCCCAGTATAGGTTAGCCAGGTACAGGTGCTCCCGGTACTGGTAGCTAGGTACAGTTGCCCCAGTACAGGTTAGCTAGGTACAGTTGTCCCAGTATAGGTTAGCCAGGTAAAGTTGTCCCCAGTATAGGTTAGCCAGGTACAGGTGTCCCCAGTACTGGTAGCTAGGTACACTTGTCCCAGTATAGGTTAGCCAGGTACAATTGCCCCAGTATAGGTTAGCCAGGTACAGTTGCCCCAGTATAGATTAGCCAGGTACAGTTGCCCCCAGTATAGGTTAGCTAGGTACACTTGTCCCAGTATAGTAGAAAGGTAGACAGAAGTACCGCTACACCGTACTGGGTGGGACAGTGCAGGAACACGAGTGGCCAAACCCAATGAGCAACAATAGTAAAAGAAGGTCCGCACTGATGTCTCCACTCCAATGTAGTTTATTCAGGACATGTCCAGTTCAGGTAAAACACTTAGACTAACATGTTTCGGACTCCAAGTCCTTAATCATAGTCATGTCACAGCATTCTGATTGTGAATTTAAAAGGGAGGGTAGTAAGAGCCGGGGCACAACCCCACCCAAGCGAGGGAGGGAGCAGATTGCCCACCAAAAACTAACACCTCGTTAAAAATGTAGGTAAACATTAATACAATTAAAAACACATACAGATAAGGAGCAAAAATAATGAGAGCAATATATGCAATGTATGCAAGAATCAAAAGGCAATCCAATTCTCAGCCTGTCACCAAAGCCAGGTCCCACCTCGCATTTAAACCCTTAGGTGATCTAGTGCCAAGCCGGAAAATCCAAAGTGCCTCTCTTTTACGGATCAGTGCCTGAAGGTCACCTCCTCGCCTAGGCAAGGAGACCTTCTCTATTCCATGAAAGGAGAAGCCAGACATATCCCCATCATGAACCTGTCGGTAATGTTTGGCAACATTAGAAATATTTTGTACCAAGACAGGGCCACCCCTCCAGACGACTAGAATGTCACACTAGAACAAAAATTGTGGAATCACTCCACAATGGTTCTAGATTCAATATCAGGCATTTTATTAACTGTGGCTCCAAAAACGTGATTTATGTGGTGACATGTCATATCTGTTCTCTCCAGTATGTGGGCTGCACTACCAGACCCCTTAGAGCCAGGATATCGGAACATTTCTTGGGGGCTGGGTGGTCCACACAAAATATTTCTAATGTTGCCAAACATTACCGACAGGTTCATGATGGGGATATGTCTGGCTTCTCCTTTCATGGAATAGAGAAGGTCTCCTTGCCTAGGCGAGGAGGTGACCTTCAGGCACTGATCCGTAAAAGAGAGGCACTTTGGATTTTCCGGCTTGGCACTAGATCACCTAAGGGTTTAAATGCGAGGTGGGACCTGGCTTTGGTGACAGGCTGAGAATTGGATTGCCTTTTGATTCTTGCATACATTGCATATATTGCTCTCATTATTTTTGCTCCTTATCTGTATGTGTTTTTAATTGTATTAATGTTTACCTACATTTTTAACGAGGTGTTAGTTTTTGGTGGGCAATCTGCTCCCTCCCTCGCTTGGGTGGGGTTGTGCCCCGCCTCTTACTACCCTCCCTTTTAAATTCACAATCAGAATGCTGTGACATGACTATGATTAAGGACTTGGAGTCCGAAACATGTTAGTCTAAGTGTTTTACCTGAACTGGACATGTCCTGAATAAACTACATTGGAGTGGAGACATCAGTGCGGACCTTCTTTTACTATTGTCCCAGTATAGGTTAGCCAGGTACAGTTGCCCCAGGTATAGGTTAGCCAGGTACAGTTTCCCCCAGTATAGGTTAGCTAGGTACAGTTGCCTCCAGTATAGGTTAGCCAGGTACAGTTGCCCCCAGTATAGGTTAGCCAGGTACAGTTGCCCCAGTATAGGTTAGCCAGGTACAGTTGCCCCAGTATAGGTTAGCCAGGTACAGTTGCCCCCAGTATAGGTTAGCCAGGTACAGTTGCCCCCAGTATAGGTTAGCCAGGTACAGTTGCCCCAGTATAGGTTAGCCAGGTACAGTTGCCCCAGTATAGGTTAGCCAGGTACAGTTGCCCCCAGTATAGGTTAGCCAGGTACAGTTGCCCCCAGTATAGGTTAGCCAGGTACAGTTGCCCCAGTATAGGTTAGCCAGGTACAGTTGCCCCCAGTATAGGTTAGCCAGGTACAGTTGCCCCGGAATAGGTTAGCCTCACTTGGCATCATAGGCGGACCGGGTCTGATTTTCTCATGTAATAACAATGCAGGCATGTGCTGTTTGGAAACCTGTGCATGCCCAATTCAAAAGATCTCCTTCATGGCAACGTGGGCATGGGTCCCAGTCACAGCATTAAAGCAAACCTGAAGTGAAAAAAAACCTATGACATAATGAATTGTATGTGTAGTACGGATTATGAATAGAACATTAGTAGCTAAGAAAAGAGTCTCATTATTTTCAGTTATATAGCGTTATTTAAAACATTGCTTCATAGTCACAGTTGCAGTTTTAAAACCCCACTTTTTTAAGCTATAAAACAAAGCAGAAATAATGACCCTTTGAACTTTCCTACAGTAAAACCTTATCTCAAGCTGTCTCTCACTGTTTCTTGTCTGTTTAAGTGTTTCAGAAAATAGGACTGTATTTCAACCTAATGGGTTGAATAGCTCAGAGAAGCTGTTTTGCATAGATAACTGAAGTCTTTTTTTTAACTCTTCCTGTACTGGAAAACAATATGAGACTATTCTCTTTGCTACTAATGTTCTATTTCTTAGCTGTACTACACATACAATTCATCATTTCATAAATGTATTTACTCTTCAGGTTTGCTTTAAAGTGAACCAGAGACGAAGCACCCTCATGTATTTCACCATATATATATCAGTGGGAACATTAGAGAAAACACGTACCCTGCTCTCTGTTTCATTCTTCACTGTTTAGCCTGCTTGTTATCAGCCCCGATAAAATCCCAGACTGAGCATTCAGTCTGGCTTTGTTCAGGAATCATTATAGCTGAGTCTGTCTTCTCTGATGTCTTTTCAAGCCCAGGCCTGTCCCCTTCTGGCTCTGCTATAATGACTCAGCTATAATGATTCCTGAGCAAAGCCAGGCTGAATGTTCAGTTGGGGATTTTATCAGGGCTGATATAAAGCAGGCTGAGCAGTGAAGAAAGAAACAGAAAGCAGGGTAAGTGTTTTCTCTAATGTTCCTACTGATATATATGGTAAAATACATGAGGGTGCTTCATCTCTGGTTCACTTTAAAGACTGGAATAATGGGGCAACAGGAGTTTCTGGAGCCACCAAACTTCACTCCAATCTTCTTTGACAAGTAATAAAATGTGGCACTCTTTCTGTTAGATTTTGGGCCCTGATTCAGGTACACGATTCCAGTTAGAGCAGCCTCGGGCCTCCCATGAGGCGGGGTGAGGCAGGTTCCTCAGGCGGCACTCGTGGGAGGGTGCGGTGCTCGTCTAGCCGTGGTTGGGGAATGGACAGCTGAGCTGGAGGGAGTAGCAGCCAGGAAGGGGGGCGGCGAGGAGGGGGGTCGGACCTCCCCCCCCCACCTCACCTGGGTTCCCCTGTCCGCTCTCCCCCTCCAGCTATCAGCTCTGTTTAAAAGCATTAGGCAGCAGCAGGGAAGCGTTGACTCACTCACCTCCCTACATTCGTTCCAGCATTGTGTTCCACCGCTCGTCACTTCCTGCAATGTATGGTGGGCGGCTTTGAAGGAAGTGACGAGCGGTGGAACGTATGCTGGACGTAAGGAGGTGAGCGAGTCATCACTTCCCTGCCGCTGCCTAATGCCTAATAGCTGGAGGGGGAGAGCGGACAGGGGACACAGGTGAGAGGGGGGTCCTTCCTGGCTGCTACCCCCTCCAGCTACCTATACTGGGGGTAATTATACTAACGGGGGGCAGTGGGGGCGGCTTCCTTACAGTTTGCCTCAGGCGGCAAAAAGTCTAGAACCGGCCCTGAGTTAGAGATGTGTTTTAGTGTGGTAAAAATTTAGAACCACTTTACCATTTGTATTGCTGGCCTGTGACCTCATGAGTGGGAAATTCCATGACTTCCTGCTCAGACAGGAAATGTGAAAATCATTTCAAGAATGACACTTAAAGGGAAGGTTCACGGACATGTTTAAAAAAATAAAACTACTAATCCACTTACCTGGGGCTTCCTCCAGACCGTGGCAGGCAGGACGTGCCCTCGACGCCACTCCGGATGCTCACGGCCTTCTCCGGTGGCTCACCTGACCTGGCTAGGCAGGCTTCCAGGTCGGGCTCTTGTGCGCTCCAACATGCATCTCACGTGGTCGCGCTGACGTCATCGGATGTCCTCCAGGCTGTACAGCGCAGTACGTCTGTAGGACGTCCGATGACGTCAGCATGACCGCGTGAGACGCACGTTGCAGCGCAAGGAGAAGCCCGACCAGAAAGCCGGCCTGGCCAGGTCGGGTGAGCCACCAGAGAAGACCGGGAGCCTCCGGAGCGGCGTCGAGGGCACGTCCTGCCTGCCACGGGCTGGAGGAAGCCCCAGGTAAGTGGATTAGTATTTTAATTTTTTTAAACATGTCCGTGAACCTTCCCATTTAACAATAAATAAAAGTAAGACACACTGGTCCTCTGTATCATCATTAGTGCTCCTTAATTTTATCATTTGTAACAAGAAATATATAAATTTAAATGATAGACATAGGGGTTGATTCATCATCCTTGTAGCTAACGGCCGCTCCACTGAACCTGCCCTGAGCCCCAAGGGTCCAGGGGCTTTAATGGACGCGATCCCCGCACTTTGATTGGCCTAATAGGCTGCCTTACAAGTGACAGCTTGATGAATCAACCCCCCTAATGTTTAAAATATATTAACCACTTCGGGACCTGCCGCCTAACCCCCCTTAAGGACCAGGGCAATTTGCATGGAGGGGGGGCGTGTTTGGGGAGGTCGGGCGGCCGGATCCCCCCTGTAGCTAGCAGCCATCACACACCTTCCAGGCTCCAGCGATGAGCCGCAGTAGCCACCTCTTCTCCAGCCAGCATCTCCGCTCCAAATGATGCTCAGGTCCGGGTCGCGGCTTGAGGACGTCATCAAGCCGGGACCCGGCGCTGGCGTCAGACGGAGCCGAGATGCCGGCCAGAGCAGAGGGGGCGCCGATCGTCGCTGGAACGGCAGGGAGGTGAGTGGATCCTCTTCTTTCCCCCCTGCCGCCGCCACTGTCAAAGTGATCACTACGATCCACAAGCAATCGTAGTGATCACATGATCAGCAGCCATACGTGATGGCTGCTGATCACTCGGGGGAGATGCCAGCTGTCATATGACAGCTTAATCTCCCCCCCCGGGTGCGCACGATCGCGTCGGGACGGTTTGTTAGCGCGGACGTTGAATCAACGTCTGGTCAGAACAGTAGCACCACCTGCTGGACGTTGATTCAACGTACCTGGTCCGCAAGTGGTTAAACAAATGTTTCAGTAGCAAAATACATACACTTACATAGATATCTGTATAGAAGTCCTAAAAGAGGTACAAATAAGGAAGAAAGAGGGACAGAGGGATTTACCGTATTTTTCAGAATATAAGACTCACTCCCCCCCCCCCCCCCCATTGGGGGTAAAAAGTAAGTGTGTCTTATATTTCAAAGGTGTGGCTAGTTGTCACCCCTCTGCCTCCTCCATCTGTTTATAGCCGCTGTATACGGGCAATGCTGGGAGTGTAGTGAGAGTAGCTGGCAGTGTAGTCAGTGTAGATTGTAGCTGGGAGAGTTGTCAGTGTAGCTGGGAGAGTAATGAGAATAGCTGGTAGAGTAGTCATTGCAGATGACAGTGTATTCAGTGTACCTGGGAGTGTAGTCAGTGTAGCTGAGAGTGTAGTCAGTGTATCTGAGAGTGTAGTCTGTGTAGCTGGGAGAATAGTCAGTGTAGCTGGGAGTGTAGTTGGTGTAGCTGGAAGTGAAGTCAGGGTAGCTGGGCATGTAATCGTTGTAGATGACAGTGTAGTTAGTATAGCTAGCAGTGTAGTGAGTGTAGCTGGGAGTGTAGTCAGTGTAGCTGGGAGTGTAGTCAGTGTAGCTGGGAGTGTAGTCAGTGTAGCTGGGACTGTAGTCAGTGTAGCTGGGACTGTAGTCAGTGTAGCTGGGAGTTTAGTCAGTGTAGCTGGGAGTGTAGTCAGTGTAGCTGAGAGTGTAGTCAGTGTAGCTGAGAGTGTAGTCAGTGTATCTGAGAGTGTAGTCTGTGTAGCTGGGAGAATAGTCAGTGTAGCTGGGAGTGTAGTTGGTGTAGCTGGGAGTGAAGTCAGGGTAGCTGGGCATGTAATCGTTGTAGATGACAGTGTAGTTAGTATAGCTAGCAGTGTAGTGAGTGTAGCTGGGAGTGTAGTGAGTGTAGCTGGGAGTGTAGTCAGTGTAGCTGGGAGTGTAGTCAGTGTAGCTGGGAGTGTAGTCAGTGTAGCTGGGACTGTAGTCAGTGTAGCTGGGAGTTTAGTCAGTGTAGCTGGGAGTGTAGTCAGTGTAGTTGGGACTGTAGTCAGTGTAGCTGGGAGTTAAGTCAGTGTAGCGGGCAACATAGTTAGTGTAGCTGGGCAGTGTAGTGAGTGTAGCTGGGCAGTGTAGTCAGTGTAGCTGGGAGTGTAATTAGTATAGCTGGTAGTGTAGTGAGTGTAGCTGGGACTGTAGTCAGTTCAGCTGGGAGTGAAGTTAGTGTAGCTGGCAGTGTAGTTAGTGTAGCTGGGCAGTGCAGTGAGTGTAACTGGGCAATGTAGTCAGTGTAGCTGACAGTGTAGTGAGTATAGCTGGCAGTGTAGTGAGCGTAGCTGGTAGTGTAGTCAATGTAGCTGGGCAGTGTAGTGAGTGTAGCTGGGCAGTGTAGTCAGTGTAGCTGACAGTGTAGTTAGTATAGCTGGTAGTGTAGTGAGTGTAGCTGGGACTGTGTAGGTGGGTGTGTAGTCAGTGTAGCTGGCAGTGTAGTTAGTGTAGCTGAGCAGTGTAGTGAGTGCAGCTGGGAGTGTAGTCAGTGTATTAGTTGAGCTATGTAGCTAGGATAGAGACGGTTGGGGGGGGGGGGGGGGCATAAAACACTCCTGCACCATGACGCACCAGGTTTAGTATTTTTCTTTTTTTGCCCTGATTCTAAACCTAAGTGCGTCTTATATGCCAGAGCGTCACATTGTCTGAAAAAATTGTAGTACCCAAAGATGGACTGTCCCTCGGCAAAAGGGACAGTTGGGAGCTATGGAATTGAAAATCAGTTTTGTATAAGGGGCGCTTATTAATGTAAAACATACCGTTTGTTATAATAAAGAACCATACACATCATAATACAGCCTCCATACACGGTTGCAGTACATAGATACAATATTACCTGGCTTTCCCAGCTGAGATAATATCAGTTACACAAACACAAGCCTACATATTGTAAGCAAACCAAAACACAGAAGTCAGACCGCAGACCGGCACACATACTGCAGATAACATCTGCTTCTTTCAACACAGTTCAGGTAATGATTTATTTCATCTGCATTTGTGCCGCAATATATTCCAGAAACACTTTTAGGCTGGATTCGCACCGTACTGGATGAAAAACTGATAATATAAAAACTGATTCATTTTTCGCTTAAAGGACCACTATCACAAAAAAAATGTAAAATTTTAAATACATGTAAACATATACAAATAAGAAGTTTCTTGCAGAACAAAATGAGCCATAAATTATTTTTCTCCTATGTTGCTGTCACTTACAGTAGTTAGCAGAAATCTGACAGAACTGACAGGTTTTTGACTAGTCCATCTCTTCATGGGGGATTCTCAATATTTCATTTATTCCTTACAAAAGCTCTCCCTGGAGAGAATCTGTACAAAGCCCCCACCTCCCCTTCCCTCAGCCCCGAGAATATCCCATGAGAAGATGGGCTAGTCCAAAACCTGTCAGATTTCTACAACCTACTGTAAGTGACATCAACATAAGAGAAAACTAATTTATAGCACATTTTACTCTGGGAAAAATAAACTTTTTAATATATGTGTTTTCATGTATTTTCAATTTTTCGCAATAGTGGTCATTTAAAGGGAACCCAAGGTGAGAGGGATATGGAGGCTGACATGTTAATTTATTTTTAAATAATGCACATTACCTGGCTGTCCTGCTGACCCTCTGCCTTTAATAATTTAAACCGTAGACCCCGAACAAGCATGCAGACCAGATGTCTATGACAAATCTGACAAGATTAGCTGTTTGTTTTAGGTGTGATTTAGACCCTAATGACCAGAAAGATCAGCAGCACCGCCAGGCAACTGGTATTGTTTAAAATAATTAAATGTCAGCTTCCATAGGTCTCACACCTTGGGTTCCTTTCAAATAAATGTGTTTGTTAAATTGGGCATCAGTTTTTCACCCAGTGTTCTCCTGCAGTTTACTGGTGAAACTTGAAAAATTACTATATCATGCAAAAGTCCATTTATTTTAGTAATTCATCTTAAAAGGTGTAACTAATATATGAAATATATTACAGGCAAAGCAAGATAGTTCAAGCCTTTATTTGTTATTATTTTTGATTATGGCGTATAGCTTATGAGAACCCCAAAATCAAATTCTCAGACCATTAGAATATTGTGAAAATGTTCGATATTCTAAGCTCAAAGTGTCAGACTCTAATCAGCTAATTCATTCAAAACACCTGTAAAGGGTTCCTATTTCATGTATTAGTTTCACCTTTTAACCACTTGCCGACCGCGCACTCATAACGCGCGTTGACAAAGCGGCAGCTGCAGGACCAGCGACGCAGATCTGCGTCGCCGGCTGCAGGCTAATTACTCAGGAAGCAGCAGCTCGCGCGAGCGGCTGCTTCCTGTCAATTCACGGCGGGGGGCTCTGTGAATAGCCTGCGGGCCGCCGATCGCGGCTCGCAGGCTAAATGTAAACACAAGCGGAAATAATCCGCTTTGTTTACATTTGTACAATGCTGCTAACAGTAGCAGCGTTGTACCAGATCAGCGATCCCCGGCCAATCAGTGGCCGGGGATCGCTGTCACATGACAGGCAGGAGCATGTTAGAGGCTGCACAGGACAGATAATAATAATAATAATGGCAGTATTTGTATAGCGCCTTTCTCCTGTCGGACTCAAAGCGCTTGCGAGGCAGCCACTACAGCGCACTCAGTAGGCAGTAGCAGTGTTAAGGAGACTTGCCCAAGAAACTCCTTACTGAAATAGGTGCTGGCTTACTGAACAGGCAGAGCCGAGATTTGAACCCAGGTCTCCTGTGTCAGAGGCAGAGCCCTTAACCATTACACTATCCAGCCACTTACACTGTGCAGCCTCGGATCTCCGGGGAAGGGAGGGAGGAGAGGGAGAGGGGGAATCCTGCGGTGGAGGGGGCTTTGAGGTGCCCCCCCCCGCCAGCCACAAGCAGGCAGGAGCGATCAGACCCCCCCAGCACATAATCCCCCTAGTAAGGAAAAAAGGGGGCGATCTGGTCACTCTGCCTGGTGTTTGATCTGTGCTGGGGCTGTAGAGCCCACCCATCACAGATCAGCGAAAACAGCGCTGGTCCTTAAGGGGGGTAAAGGCTAGGTCATCAAGTGGTTAAGTTGAATTACCGAAATGGACTTCTGCACAATATTCAAATTTTTCCAAATTCACCTGTAGTGATGCCACTTCCTGCTACCGGTTTAGTGATGTCACTTCCTACTACTAGTATAGCGATATTACTTCCTGCTACTGCATTTTAGCAATTATCATTGTTGCATTGATTCAAGAGCTATATATTAGAAGTATGTAACAATAAACTGAATGCAATAAAATTCACTAGCGCAAGATACTGTAACTGTTACTCCTTTTTTATTTCAGGTAAAAAAGAAAGTACTCCCTCATCAGGTAGGTGAAGGGGAAAGTTCACATATACTTGGGGTTTTATTATCAGAATTTTCTGCCAATTATTTTTTCCTGATTTGTATTACAGATTCTGTTAACCCGACTGGGGTGCCATTTTTGGGAAAAGTGCTAACAGCGGATCAGGCATACGTAGCTTTGGTCTCTCTGCTGGCCATCGGCTTGGTCCTGTTGGCTCTCCTGGTGGTGGTCCTACTGGGTTTTAGCTGTACAAAGAAGAATAAGAAGCAATACAGTACAATTTATAATGGGTCAGTGCCACTGGATGTCATATGAGAACTCCCATGATGCACTTGGCACTCTACGAAGGGACGTGCTTAAGAACTGTAGCACTACTACTATCATGGAACCCATGGGAGCTCCCTGTGCCCTCCTGACCAAGACTTTTTACACAATATTCATCATGGAAGCATCCCGGGGCATGTGGTCAAATGCTTCATAGTCATCATTTGAGGGTGCCGTGAGGTCTAAACTGGCTGTTATACAAATCTGGCATTTACCAGATCTGTTTGCTCTTCCCAAAAGAATATAAAAAGAATAAGAATATAATGAAGCATCTTCTCTGCACTTGATCTGCACACTGATCTAAATGTAACTTTTGTGCAATTAAATAGCTCTTTAAAGTGACACTGAAGTGGAAACGAAACCTTATGATATAATGAATTATTTCTTATTTTTATTTTCAGTTATATAGCTTTTTTTTTTTTTTTTTATAACATTGCATCATACCGTCACAGTTGCAGTTTTAAAACCACACTCTGGGGTTGATTCACAAAGGTTACTTATTTTTCACCTTAACTGTTAGGAGTGCTAATGCAGGAGATAAACAAATAAGGAGAGATAATTCATGAGATAATAGTTAAGGAGAGCTAAACCATGAGTTATGTCCAATAAGGAGAGCTAAATCATAAGTTATGTCAAATAAGGAGAGCTAAACCATGAGTTATGTCAAATAAGGAGAGCTAAACCATGAGTTATGTCAAATAAGGAGAGCTAAACCATGAGTTATGTCAAATAAGGAAAGATAAACCATGAGTTATGTCAAATAAGGAGAGATAAACTATGAGTTATGTTAGATAAAGAGAGCTAAACCATGAGTTATGTCAAATAAGGAGAGCTAAACCATGAGTTATGTCAAATAAGTAGAGCTAAACCATGAGTTATGTCAAATAAGGAGAGCTAAACCATGATTTATGTAACATAAGGATAGCTAAACCATGAGTTATATCCAATAAGGAGAGCTAAACCATGAGTTATATCCAATAAGGAGAGCTAAACCATGAGTTATATCCAATAAGGAGAACTTAACCATGAGTTAAGTTAGATAAAGAGAGCTAAACCATGAGTTAAGACATTTAAGAAGAGATATAATTGTGAGTTAATAAATATGGTGAGACAATTTAACAGAAAAACTTTGTGAATCAGGCCCTCTGTCTTTTAAGCTGTAAAACAAAGCAGAAATTATGGCTATTTTAACTTTTCTGCAGTAGAACCTTATCTCAAGCTGTCTCCTGCTGTTTCTTGGCTGTATAAGTGCTTTAGAAAACAGGACTGTATTGGACCCAGTGGGTGGAATAGCTCAGAGAACCGCTTTTGCATAGATAACAGAGGTCTTTTTTTTTTTTTTACTCTTTCTGCACTGGAAAACAATATGAGACTCATATCTGTGCTACTAATGTTCTATTTCTTAGCTGTACTTCACATACAATGCATTATCTCATAAGTTTATTTTCACTTCGGGTTTGCTTTAAATATACTTACATATCAGTTCCTGGTTGGCGCTAGAGGGGCCCAATGGAAACTCCCAACAGGTTGGACGTGTCTGAATCTGTTTCCAACACTAAAAACCAGGATTCTCTTAAAGGGAACCTGAGGTGAGAGTGATATGGAGGCTGCCATATTTATGTCCTTTCTAAACAATGCCAGTTGCCTGGTAGCCCTGTTCATCTTCTGTTATAAGTAGTGTCTGAGTCAAAACCCTGGAACAAGCATATGGCTAATCCAGTAAAACCTGAGTCAGCTGAGTCAGAGTACCTGATCTGCTGAATGCTTGTTCAGTGTCTATGGCTAAAAGTATTAAGAGACACAGGATCCGGAGAACTGCCAGGCAACTGGTATTGCTTAAAAAGGAAATACATATGGCAGCCTCTATATCCCTCTCACCTCAGGGTTCCCTTTAAAGGGAAGGTTACTTTGAACAACCTAAAAATAAAAAATCCACTTACCTGGGGCTTTCCCCAGCCCCTGGCAGCCGTCCTGTGCCCTCGCCGCAGCTCCGGTGGCTCCCGGGCCCCTCCAGTGGAGATGCCGACCTCGACAGGTCGGCTTCCGGGTCCGTTTCTTCTGCGCTCCATGCGGCTCACTGGTCGCGCTGACGTCATCAGGACTGTACTGCACAGGCGCAGAACTACTGCACCTGTGCAGTACAGTCTGGATGATGTCAGTGCGGCTCTGAGAGCCTCTCACACATGCGCAGAGAGGATCTTACGCCAGAGGGGACCCTGGGTCACTATCGGTGAGCGGAGCTGCGGTGAGGGCACAGAACGGCTAGCAGGGGCTGGTGGAAGCCCCAGGTAAGTGGATTTTTTATTTTCCTTGTGCTCTGATGTGTCCTTTAAGATGCTGATTTCCCATGATCCTTTGCTCCTGGAAATGTGAAACTGTTGCTGCCCTAACATGTGACACATGGACACTTGCACACCCTGGCACAGGAAGCCCGGCTTCCGCAGAATGTGAAGGATCATGCCAAAAAGGACTATGAACGGAATGGACAAGGTTTAATACTAAAGACAAAAATAATTCGTATTTTTTTTTAGTGTTACTTGCAAGAAGCCGCTGAACAAACTACATATGGATTTTCAAGCTTTCCATTTCATAAGTGCTGACAAGATGTCTTTTGATGGTGTTACTTTTTTTAAGATGACAACATGTTTTATTAAAGAACTGAAATATTTGGACTGGTTTTGTTTCTGGAACATTGTTGGGACTAATGTAATAAACATTTTGGATAGGAAAATATTGTCCATAGTCCAAAGATTGGCAGCTCAAATACCTGGCCTAAGAAGTGCTCAGAACGCTGTGTCTATAACTGCGCAATCTCCCTCCAGCCACTAGAGCTTGCAGTTTTGAGTACAGAGTTTCACGTTCTCATTCAGTATGACAAAGTAGTAAAAAGAATGGTGGATACCACCTGTCACACGCCCCCTAGTGGCCGGACCACTCATTGCCTTCCAATCTATTTCAACACACAAACTATCCAACCTTGTGGATGCAATCAGTGCGCTGAAACCACTGGAATGTGGCAGCAAACAGGCTAGGAGGAAGCGTGTGAGCTACAGCAATACAAAACGACACAATATTTCAGGTATCTGCCGCCACTCTCATGTACTGACTGAGAGAAACCGTCTGACTATTCTAAACCTGCAAATAAAAATTGTTAATACACTCTACTCTGGTAGCAAATCTTCAGAAAGGCTAGGATTCTTTCTGGTTGGCTGAAAGGCAGGGTTGCAGCTGAGACAAAATGGCTCAAGGTGTTTTTTATATAAATTCAATATAAATAATTAATATATACATAAAAAGTATTAAAAGTAACAGTTGGAAGAAATATGTCCTTTGTGGAAACTCCAAGCGACATGGGAAAAGTCCTTTGTTTCAGAATAAAAGTTAAAAGCCAGCTTAATGAACCAGAGACGAAGCACCATCATGTACTTACCATATGTCAGTGGGAACATTAGAGAAAACACCTACCCTGCTCTCTGCTTCATCCTTCACTCCTCAGCCTGCTTGTTAACAGCCCGGATAAAATCCCGACTGAGCATTCAGTCTGGCTTTGCTCAGGAATCATTATAGCCGAGTCTGTCTTCTCTGATGTCTTTTCAAGCCCAAGCCCGCTCTGTGGCTCTGCTTTCCTGTTCTGCATATTTGCAGCATCACAGAGAGCTGTGATGAGATGGGAGGAGCTGCTAATGTAATGGTATATTGAAAAACTTTTTTTTAATATATATTTGTTAGTCATAAGAAGTTTTTAGAAATTGTGATTTCATTTTGCACACAGCCCACTAAATAATATGCTTTGAATAAAACTGTGTTTTGCATGGAGTTGTAGTAAAAAAACTAAAAATAAACAGCACACCAGAGGGGCGAAAATACCAGGTATAGTATTTATTTTGTAAAATCTATCGGGGGATATGTTTATTTTGTGCCAAAGCGTTCATCTCTGGTTTCCTTTAGGTCCTCATGCTTGCTGCTTGCCTCCCTGGAGAACAAATGTCATCACATTAATAGGGTCTTTTACCTGCTAGACCCCAAGATTGCACCTCCTGTCCCCAAATATGCAATCAAAATTGGAAACAATCAGAAAACTGATTGATTGTGTTTCTTCCTGAATCAATTGCGTTTACTCACAGTTCATCCATGACACTGCCCCACACAGTCCATGGACTGTGCTCGACCTAGGTTAGCTAAACCCCGAAACAGCAGTAGAAGAAAGAGGACGGTCCGCACTGGTCCAAAAGAGACTGCTTTATTATTGGACGAATCCAAAATTATTAAGATAGACTGTACAAAAAAACAGTGACCTCTAGTGGCTGGAATAAACAGGACTGGAACCATACCAACATCACTCTACCTGCACGCTTCTGATGCTGAATCTGCTTGTTTTTAAATGCAGGCACTTGGAAGAATAATGTACGTTAGGGGCGAAGGTGAGGATTAAATGGGATAAAACACTTTATAAATACATTTCCTACTTGAAGTGAAGGTCCTCATTTGTTAAAGAAAAAATAATATTTATCTCCAGGTGAACTCTGTAAAGTTATCAGGCTTTTACATGTGTGAAGACCTACTGAAAGGTAATCACTGCAGGTAAGTTGGGTTGGGGGAAGAGAGGTTTTGCCTGCTATGACATAATCAGTTAGGCGGGGGGGGGGGGGTGAGTTGTTTGTTTTCCTTAAATATCAGTTATCATGTACAGGAACTTCTCAAAAAATTAGCATATTGTGATAAAGTTCATTATTTTCTGTAATGTACTGATAAACATTAGACTTTCATATATTTTAGATTCATTACACACAACTGAAGTAGTTCAAGCCTTTTATTGTTTTTCTTATTGATGATTTTGGCATACAGCTCATGAAAATCTAAATTTCCTATCTCAAAAAATTAGCATATTTCATCCGACCAATAAAAGAAAAGTGTTTTTAAAACAAAAAAAGTCAACCTTCAAATAATTATGTTCAGTTATGCACTCAATACTTGGTCGGGAATCCTTTTTCAGAAATGACTGCTTCACTGCGGCGTGTCATGGAGGCAATCAGCCTGTGGCACTGCTCAGGTGTTATGGAGGCCCAGGATGCTTCAATAGCGGCCTTAAAGGGATACTGTAGGGGTTTGGGGGGAAATGAGTTGAAGTTACCCGAGGCTTCTAATGGTCCCCCGCAGACATCCTGTGCCTGCGCAGCCACTCACCGATGCTCCGGCCCCGCCTCCGGTTCACTTCTGGAATTTCTGACTTTAAAGTCTGAAAACCACTGCGCATGCGTTGCCATGTCCTCAATCCCGCTGATGTCACCAGGAGCGTACTGCGCAGGCACAGACCATACTGGGCCTGCGCAGTACGCTCCTTGTGACATCAGCGGGATCGAGGACACGGCAACGCAGGCGCAGTGGTTTTCAGACTTTAACCTATTTTGGTTCCTGGACGTAGTTTCTACGTCCAGGAACCATGCGCGCTACCTTGCGCCCCCGCGGCCGATCATGCGCGTGCACGCGCACTCCCGGCCGCGGATTCGGTAGCCAAGGAATCAATGTATCGGGCTACGGAGCCCGATCATTGATTCCTCTCCCCCGCTGAAAAAGCGACAGCTTCTCTCGGAAGCTGAGCTTTTTCTGGCCGTCTTCTTCCTGATGCGTCACTCTAAGCGCGTGCTACTCTTAGAGTGACGTCATGTAAACAAACTCATGGCCGCCATCTTGTGGCCAAAAAGTAATACTACACCTGAAAAAAACAAACAGAATTAAAGAGAACCCGAGGTGTATTTAAAGAATGTTATCTGCATACAGAGGCTGGATCTGCCTATACAGCCCAGCCTCTGTTGCTATCCCAAACCCCCCTAAGGTCCCCCTGCACTCTGCAATCCCTCATAAATCACAGCCATGCTGCGAGGCTGTGTTTACATCTGTAGTGTCAGTCTCAGCTGCTCCCCCGCCTCCTGCATAGCTCCGGTCCCTGCCCCCGTCCCTTTCCTCCAATCAGCAGGGAGGGAAGGGATGCAGGCGGGGACTGGAGTTCTGCAGGAGGCGGGGAGAGCAGCAGACTGACACTATAGAGATAAACACAGCCAGCTCTGACAAGCTGTTTGTCAGCAGCGTGGCTGTGATTTATGAGGGATTGCAGAGTGCAGGGGGACCTTAGGGGGGTTTGGGATAGCAACAGAGGCTGGGCTGTATAGGCAGATCCAGCCTCTATATGCAGATAATATTCTTCAAACCCACCTCGGGTTCTCTTTAACACACACTTACATTATAAATCTATTGTTTACCTCCCACCCTCCCAAAAGTACCCAAATAAAATGTTTAGTATAAAAAAAAAAAATATTACAATAAAAAAAACAAAAAACATGTAAATATTTACCTAAGGGTCTAAACTTTTTAAATATCAATGTAAAGATGAAATATTTCTATATTTTTTTTATTTTAAACTTGTAAATAGTGATAGATGCAAAATGGAAAAAATGCACCTTTATTTCCAAATAAAATATTGTCGCCATACATTGTGATAGGGACATAATTTTAACGGTGTAATAACCGGGACATATGGACAAATACAATACGCGAGTTTTAATTATGGAGGCATGTATTATTTTAAAAATATAATGGCTGAAAACTGAGAAATAATGAATTTTTCCATTTTTTTCTTGTTCTTCCTGTTAAAATGCATTTACAGTAAAGTGGCTCTTAGCAAAATGTACCCCCCAAAGAAAGCCTAATTGGTGGCGGAAAAAACAAGATATAGATCAGTGCATTGTGATAAGTAGTGATAAAGTTATAGGCTAATGAATGGGAGGTGAACATTTCTCACGTGAAAACGACGGAACCTGAATGGGTTAAAGTCTGAAATTCCAGAAGTGAACTGGAGGCGGGGCCGGAGCATTGGTGAGTGGCTGTGCGGGCACAGGATGTCTGCAGGGGACCATTAGTAGCCCCGGGTAAGTTCAACTCATTTTCCCCAGACCCCCCTACAGTATCCCTTTAAGCTCATCCAGAGTGTTGGGTCTTGCGTCTCAACTTTCTCTTCACAATATCCCACAGATTCTCTATGGGGTTCAGGTCAGGAGAGTTGGCAGGCCAATTGAGCACAGTAATACCATGGTCAGTATACCTTTTACCAGTAGTTTTGGCACTGTGAGCAGGTGCCAGGTCGTGCTGAAAAATGAAATCTTCATCTCCATAAAGCTCAACTCACCTCAATGCACCTCAATGCAGCGCATTAAAGGGGTTCTGTGGGGCTTCTATCGGCCCCCAGCAGCTGTCATGTCCCGCGCCGTCCTCCTACGATCATCCGTTCCCCGCCGCCGGTCCCAGTCTAATTATTCATCTAAGTAGATGGCGGCTGCGCGCACGTCATCGGGAGCTTACTGCGCAGGCGCAGTACGAGAACACCTCCTACTGCGCTGTAAGCTCCCAGAGACGGAAGCGGGAGTGAGCATCATTTGTCTTGTTAGACGAATAATTAGACCAGCGGCAGGGAACGGAGGCTCGTAGGAGGACGGCGCGGGTAGAGTTGAGCCGAAATTTTCGTAATTTCGCATTACTAAAATTACGCATGCGAAATTTGCGATTACGATGCGAAATTACGGTAGCGTAATTGCCATTAAAATCGTAATTGAAAATACCGTAAGCGTAATTTTCAACGCGTAATTTCGCGTTTCGTTCATGCCGTAATTTCGCATTAAACGCTACCGTATTTTCGCGTTAAACCGTAACGCTCCGTATACTATAAAAAAGCCGCCGACTTTAAGGGTTAATAGCAAAGCCCCCTTAAATGCTAAGAGCCTCAAATTTGGAGAATATATTAAGGAGATCAGAAGAAATAAGAGGAAAAATTTTTTTTTCAAAAAGACCTTATAGTCTTTGAGAAAATCGATGTTAAAGTTTCAAAGGAAAAATGTAAACATTTAAAAACCCGCCGACTTTAACGGTTAATAGCAAAGCCTGCTTAAAGTTTAGGAACACCTTTAAATCAGAAGGAACCCCATTGGTCTGCTAAGGACCAATGGGGCTCCTTGGAGCCCAAATACAAAGATGCTTAGAGAGCTCTGAGCTATAGCTCAGAGCTCTGTCGGGTCCTGCAGCACAGACGCGGCGGCGGCGGCAGCGGTGAGTGACGTCGGGTGCGGCGTAGTTACAATGTAACAAAGTTGTTACATTGTAATAACTTTGTTACATTGTAACTGATAGAACATTTCCGAGGATATTGCGAGGGATCATTTATTTAAAGGGACAGGCAAGTATTAATGGTTAATTAAGAATATTAAAGGACTTTTTTCGTGGTTATGTTTTTTGTTCAATTAAAATACTTTTTCTAAGTGTCTGTGTGTTTATTTACTTTAACTCTTAAAGGAAATGGGTAAGGGGAACAAGTACCTCTATACTCATTTCTCCTGGGAGGGGGGGTGGGCATCTGGGGGACCCCTTTTTAAAGGGGACTCCCAGATTCCACCATGAACCTCCCCCCCAGGAAATCGCGGCCTCCACCTCCACCGCCCATCGGAGGTGGAGAAGAGCCCCTTGTCCTTGGATTGGACAACGGCTCGGAGGGGGAGGGGAAAGCTTGGCTGCCCCTCCCCTTCCGAGACCCCCCAATCCATGGACCATGCGGGCTGGTATAGTCAGGGTGCGGAGCCTCACGCGGCCGGTGCTCCGCATTCTGGCTATCCCAGCCTGCATGGGGGACAAGGGGTTAAAGAGGTCTGGGAGGGGGGACCCCACGTCGTTTTTTTTTTTATATTTCCCACACTCAGAACGAAGTAAGTAAAACTCTTCCCACTTGGGGGAATCTATGAAAATAATACACTATTGTTACCTGTGCAAAAAAAACTGACATTTTCCGCATTTAAAAGACATTTTCGCCCTTGAAACTTAAAAATCGATTTTCTCAAAAACTATAAGGTCTTTTTGAAAAAAAATGTTTTCCTCTTATTCCCACTGATCCCCTTAATATACCCTGGGAATTTGGTGTTCCTAAACTTTAAGCAGGCTTTGCTATTAACCGTTAAAGTCGGCGGGTTTTTAAATGTTTACATTTTTCCTTTGAAACTTTAACATCGATTTTCTCAAAAACTATAAGGTCTTTTTGAAAAAAAATTTTTTCCTCTTATTCCTCCTGATCTCCTTAATATATTCTCCAAATTTGAGGCTCTTAGCATTTAAGGGGGCTTTGCTATTAACCCTTAAAGTCGGCGGCTTTTTTATATTATACGGAGCGTTACGGTTTAACGCAAAATTACGGTAGCGTTTAATGCGAAATTACGACATGATACGACTGTAATGCGAAAATTACGCGAAAATTACGCTTACGCGAAATTTCGCGAAATCCTTCTTCATTACGATTATGTACTTACGGCCATAATCGTAATTACACTAATTACGCGAAATTTCGCGAAATCGTAATTAGGTCATTACGCTCATCTCTACCACATGACAGCTGCAGGGGGCTGATTGAAGCCCCAGGTAAGTGTCACTTTTGTCTTTTTTTAAGCCTCCACAGAACCCCTTTAAGTGTAAATAGGGCCTGAATGTCTTTATGCCTGGAGAAGCACTTTAAGTTGCTTCTCAGAAATGTGGCTGTGGGAGGCGGACTTCCCCTCCTGCGCTGGACTCATTTTACAGTAACAGCCGCTGCATTGACTTGCTTTCCTCTACTTCTGTTGATTACGTGAAGGGCCATTAAAGAGTGGAAAATGAAAGTGGAAGGTATTAGCAAGGTCAGAGCTCGATATGGGAATGTGGAAAACAGCTGCTGTCATATACTCAGATGTACTGTATACTTCTCCAAGCTCTGCATGCCACTGTACTTTGTTTATGGCAGTTTGTTATACTGTATTGTCTTAAAGGACACCACAGGTGAAAATAAACAAATGAAATAAATGATTGTATCTATCTTCCTTCTCATAAAAATGACTTTTTAAGATATGCCACAGTTTTATTTTATGTTTAAATCTACTTTTTAAGTTTTAACTGTTTTATTGTTTTTACTAGGAAAGTGTTTTATGGCTGTAATTTCTTATCAGTGAGGGTCACACTGTAGTCACTTCCTGTCTGAGTCAGGACTGAGTCAGCCACTTGCATACCTGATATTTAACTTTTTCAGACATAGAAAGAAAAAAGGAACACAGCATAGCGGTGGCTGGATGGTGTAATGGTTAAAGGCTCTGCCTCTGACACAGGAGACCGGGGTTCAACGCTCGGCTCTGTCTGCTCAGTAAGCCAGCACCTATTCAGTAAGAGACCTTTGGCAAGTCTCCCTAACACTGCTACTGCCTATATAGCGCGCCCTAGTGGCTGCTGCTCTGGTGCTTTGAGTCCGCAGGAGAAAAGCGCGATATAAATGTTATTTGTCTTAGTTGTGTGCTAGGCACTGTACATACACATGTCTATCTCATCATGTCACGTCACCTCAGGTATCCTTTAAAGTGAATCCGAGGTGAACCTTGGGTAAAAAAACATAGCTAAGAAGAGGGAAGCCCCTGAATCTGTATCTTCCTCCTTGCCGCCGCCACTCGGTGGGACACACTAGAAGGTCCGAGCTGTGCTCCTCTTCATACAAAGGACAACTGACATGAGAGGGATATGAAGGCTGCCATATTTATTTCCTTTTAAACAATACCAGTTTCTTGGCTGTCCTGCTGATCCTCTGCCTCTAATACTTGTAGTCACAGACCCTGAACAAGCATACAGCAGATCAGGTGTTTCTGACATTATTGTCAGATCTGACAAGATTAGCTGCATGCTTGATTCAATCTGACATGTCCGATTCATGATTCGATTCAATTTGAATCGAATCATGAATCGGACATGTCAGATTGAATCAAATCAAATCAATGAATCGAATCAAATTGAACCGAATCTGAAAAAGAATCATATGGTGTAGATGGGACTGATTCTGGCTGATTCTCCCAGCAGCTTATGAGTCTTTGCACAAGACTCCCTGCAGGGGTCTGTGTGGTTGCCTGGCAACAATGTAAACACATATTGAGGAGCTGTTACAGCTATAACAGCGATTCCTGCTGGCAGTGGATTATACCACTGAAAACTAGGTAGGCAGGAGTTATGGTTGTGAAATTAAAGTAAAAAAAAAAACACCCCTAACAAATGGAGGAGCCTCCTAGTCCGTCATCCGTCACTGTTTACATTACATGTTGTATTGATTAAACCATTCATTTTTTAAAAAAATGTTTTAAACTATTTTAGAAGGATGTTTAATAGTTTATGCATAAACCACTTTTTATTTTTTTCCTCATTCACGAAAGAACTCCTTTAAAGGATACCCGAAGTGATGTGTGACATGATGAGATAAACATGGGTATGTACAGTGCCAAGCACACTAATAACTATGCTGTGTTCGTTTTTTTCTTTCTCTGCCTGAAAGAGTTAAATATCAGGTATGTAAGTGGCTGACTCAGTCCTGACTCAGAAAGGAAGTGACTACAGTGTGACCCTCACTGATAAGAAATTCCAACTATAAAACACTTTCCGAGCAGAAAATGGCTTCTGAGAGCAGGAAAGAGATAAAAAGGTTCAATAGTTCATAGATTTTAGCTCAATGAATGTGTCATTGAGAAAAAACAATAAAACAGTTAAAACTTAAAAATTAGATTTAAAGAGACACTGTAACAAAAATGTCATCCTGTTTTCTACCATCCTACAAGTTCCTAAACCTATTCTAATGTGCTCTGGCTTACTGCAGCACTTTCTACTATCACCATCTCTGTAATAAATCAATGTATCTTTCCCCTGTCGGACTTGTCGCCCTGTGTCTGGAAGGCTGCCAACTTCAGTGTTGTGGATCTGTGATGCACGCCCCCCTCCAGGCCCCCTCTAGGCACACTCCCGTGTGTGTTATTTACATAAGCCAGCAGCGTCTCTGCTCTCTGATCTTTTACAAGCTAGATAAATCCTCCTCTGTTGTGAAAGGATTCACATACTGAGGAATTACAGACACCGGCAGAGCTGTCTGCAGGAAGAAACAATCAGCCTGTCACTCTTCAGTGGAAGATAGCTGCAGGGGGAATGAAACACACAAATGATCTCTTGAGATTCAAAAGGAATGCTGTAACCATCCTGCTTGTGTATGGATGTATTTTCTATGTGTGGACATACTGTACATCAATCTACATCCTGTTTTGGTGGCCATTTTGTTTGTTTACAAACAAACTTTTTAAAACTGTTTTTGACTACTTTTCATGCGGCGGGGAGCAGCGAAATTGTGACAAAGGTGAATGGGAGATGTCCCCTAACGCACTGGTATGTTTACTTTTGTGCGATTTTAACGATACAGATTCTCTTTAAACATAAGATAAAACTGTGGAATTTCGTAAAACGTCATTTTTAGGAGAAGGAAGATAGATACAATTGTTTATTTCATTAATTTGTTTTCGGTTCGGGTGTCCTTTAAACTGGCGTCAGTACAGAAGTTTCTTTTGAATCCTTTGGTTTTATTTTCTGTTTAAAGGCAAAAAAGTACGGTAAGTTTAATGTTTTATTGTCACAGCTGAATCTGTCTTTTAATGTCTGGGAGCTACAATCTATGAATGAACAACTGATTTTTTTTTAATCTATTCCCTGCACTTAGAAGCTAATCTTTGCTAGGCAAGAGTTTTATTACTGTGATTAGTTATCAGTGAAAGTTACACTGTAGTCAGACTAGGCCCCGACTAGAGAGAAACTATCCTTTGCATACCTGAATGTTTAATCCTTTCAGTGAGAAAAATAAAATAAATGAACACAGCCTAGTTATTTGCTGTAATGGCCCTGTACACACATGTTTATAACATAATGTCACATGTTAGTTCAGGTACCCTTCAAGTTAATTCAATGAATATGACAAGGGTTATGTTTTAGAACAGAGCTGTCTGCAGTACTTTATATTTTGAACTGATATAAATGGTTTAGAAGTTTCATGCCATGCCTTTTAGTCCAGGCTAGGGAATTGTAATTAGTGAGTTGTTTACTGATGTGTAGAGTTTCTCCTATAATTACCTCAGCATTTGCATCCCCTAGGCACCTGAGCTGGTTCTGACATTGTATAAAGTTATATGTTCTCGATTTCCCTCCACTGTAACAACTGCTGATGATCAACATGGCTAAAACTCTGGATCATGTACAGGTGTTTCACTATGTACTTTCAGCAATCAGGTGGGACAGGTCATCTTGTCCAACATCCTGTTGCTGTAGGACTTTCCTTGGTAATTCTAGCAGTAAGTTGGTGCTGCTAACTAGTCCTCCTTTGCGTATATGGAAAAGAGGCGTGTGTTAATTTGGGTGCCAGGATTGTTGTTATAAGCATATCATAAAGATACCTAAAGGTGACGATTCTTCGTATGAACGATCAGAAATGATCGTTTGTGGCCACTAATGGAAATAAAATTACCACTAAAGGAAAAAAAATCTAGCCAATCTGATCAATGAAATCAATCCGATTTTTGGATCAATCCCATCAATCTGATCAGATCGGTTAGGAGATTTTTGTTCATTAGTGGTCCCAAACGTTCATTTCTGATTGCTCATGCGAAGAATCGTTCGTAAACGATCGTTTAGCAAATTTTATCGTTAATGGCTACCTTAAAAGTGGCCACTAATGATACAATTTGCTGAATGATCATTTACGAACGATTCTTCATATGTAAGATCGGAAATTATTGCTTGGGACCACTAATGACAAATATCTCCTAACCAATCCGATCAGATTAATGAAATGGAATCAACCAATCACATGGCAGTTGCTTCAATGCATTTAGGGGTGTGGCTCTGGTCAAGACATTCTCCTAAACTCCAAACTGAATGTCAGAATAAGAAAGAAAGGTGATTTAAAGAGAACCTGAACTGAAAATAAAAAGTAAAAATCCCATTTGTCCACTGTGATCAATGGAATTCTTTGTCCTCCATTTTAAAAATGACCATTACCCCCTAACAGCTTCCTGGTCAGCACACTGTTAAACTGTAATATCACCCACTTCAGCCATAGGGAACCATCGACATTACCTTGCACATTCAGTTGTAACTGACAGCTGCTGATATATAACTGGCAGCAACTGCCATATTTCAGTTCTGACAAAATCTTGTCAGAACTGGAAGGGATCACTGTAAGAAGAAAATGGTGAGCTTCTGAGAGGAAACGACGGTGAGGTTAGTATGTAATATTTATTTTCAGCTACGTCAGGTATTTATTTTAAATAATTTTACTTGTTTCAGGTTCCCTTTAAGCAATTTTGAGTGTGGCATGGTTGTTGGTGCCAGACGGGCCGGTCTGAGTATTTCACAATCTGCTCAGTTACTGGGATTTTCACGCACAACCATTTCTAGGGTTTACAAAGAATGGTGTGAAAAGGGAAAAACATCCAGGATGCGGCAGTCCCGTGGGCGAAAATGCCTTGTTGATGCGAGAGGTCAGAGGAGAATGGGAAGACTGATTCAAGCTGATAGAAGAGCAACGTTGACTGAAATAACCACTCGTTACAACCGAGGTATGCAACAAAGCATTTGTGAAGCCACAACACGCACAACCTTGAGGCAGATGGGCTGCAACAGCAGAAGACCCCACCGGGTACCACTCATCTCCACTACAAATAGGAAAAGAGGCTACAATTTGAACGAGCTCACCAAAATTGGACAATTTAAGATTGGAAAAATGTTGCCTAGTCTGATGAGTCTCGATAGAGTCAGAATTTGGCATAAACAGAATGAGAACATGGATCCATCATGCCTTGTTACCACTGTGCAGGCTGGTGGTGGTGTTGTAATGGTGAGGGGGATGTTTTCTTGGCACACTTTAGGCCCCTTAGTGCCCATTGGGCATCGTTTAAATGCCATGTGCTACCTGAGCATTGTTTCTGACCATGTCCATCCCTTCATGATCACCATGTACCCATCCTCTGATGGCTAGTTCCAGAGGGATAATGCATCATGTCACAAAGCTCAAATCTGTTCAAATTGGTTTCTTGAACATGACAATGAGTTCACTGTACTAAAATGGCCCCCACAGTCACCAGATTTCAGCCCAATAGAGCATCTTTGGGATGTGATGGAATGGGAGCTTCGTGCCCTGGATGTGCATCCCACAAATCTCCATCAACTGCAAGATGCTATCCAATCAATATGGGCCAACATTTCTAAAGAATGCTTTCAGCACCTTGTTTAATCAATGCCACGTATAATTAAGGCAGTTCTGAAGTATTAGTATGGTGTTCCTAATAATCCTTTAGGTGAGTGTATATGCTGCATATATGCAATGTGTTCTGTTGTGTGTGTGTGTGTGTGTGTATGTATAAATATATATATATATATATATATATATATACACATAGAGAGAGAGAGAGAGAATGCTATGTGTATTCAGTGGCGGCGCCAGGGGGGTGCTTTGGGGTGCTGGGGGTGGCGCAACAACCCTAAAGCACCTCCCAGCGTGAACAGACTTTCGGCGTCTAATAGATGCCTTGTCAGTTCACTGGCAGCAGCAGCCCGCAGCTCCATCAGCGGCAGAGCAGGGCTATGGTAAAATGGCGTCCCAAGCCCTGCTCTGAAGACTACGAGTCTGCACTGCAGGGCTCCGGGCGCCATTTTCCCGTAGCCCTGCACTCAGTGCGGGAGTTTTAGTTCAGGAAGTCGGGGACGTTGCTGACTGGCTGCAGAGGATTGTGGGAGCTGTGCGCCGGACGGAGGGCGGGACAGGAAGTCTTCTGCAGGTGAGTAAATGGTTTTTTTTAATTTATTTATTAACATAACAGGTGTATTTTCTGGACAAATCTGCCACATGATTTAAGTGTTTTCTGGTTAAATCTGCCACATGATTGAAGTGATTTCTGGTCAAATCTGCCACATGATCGTACGTGTTTTCTGGTCAAATCTGCCACATGATTGTATGTGTTTTCTGGTCAAATCTGCCACATGATTGTACGTGTTTTTTGGTCAAATCTGCGGACATTATTGAACGTGTTTTCTGGGCAAAACTGCCACATGATTAAATGTGTTTTCTGGTTTAAATCTGCCACGATTGAACGTGTTTCCTGGTTTAAATCTGCCGACACGATTGAACGTATTTTCTGGGCAAATCTGCCAACACGATTGAATGTATTTTCTGGGCAAATCTGCCGACACGATTGAACGTATTTTCTGGGCAAATCTGCCACATGATTGAATGTGTTTTCTGGGCAAATCTACCGACGTGATTGAACATTTTTTCTGGGCCAATCTGCTCACATTACGTGTATTTTCTTGAGAAAACCTGCATAATTATGTGAATTTTCTGGGGAAAGGGTCACCAAAACTTGGGCCCACTGTCTTTGCGTTGCACTTTTAAATTACAGTTATCTCCGCCCTCACCCGGTCATGGCCATGTCCATTTTTTGCCGCTGCGCTTTGCGCGCCGCAGGTTATAGACACACCCATTTTTTGGCGGTTACCAGCTACCCCAGAAGATGGTCCAGCACCTGCATAGCACCCCCCCCCCCCCCCAAACAAAAAATCCTGGAGCTGCCACTGTTGTGTGTATTGTATTTATGATGTGTGTATATGCTATTTGTACTGCAGATATGCTGTATATATGCAATGTACTGTGTGTGTATACTATGTTTACTGTATATATGTGTGTGTATATGCACTGTCTATACCATGTGTATATTCTACGTGTAAATATGGTGTATATGTGTTAGCACTACTGTTTGGTTTGTTGTCACATAAATAAAGTAATCTGATCCTCCTGACAGCTCAGGGCCGCCCCGCCCCTCTCACCTTCCACACACCACGCTAGCCGCCGGCTGGCTCCGCCTCTATATCTTCACTTACCACACCCTCTTACCACAGGGACCGCCCCGTTCCCGCCCTCGCCACACCCTCCCCACACTGCCAAACGGCGCCCTATCCTCTATCTCCTCCCCCCAGCACTCATTCCCCTCCCACTCCTCGCTGGGCGCACTGTCTGGCTGGGTCACGCCTGCGCTCGCCGCCCCGCCCCCTCCTCGGGAGCGCGCACAGTCAGTGCTTGCCAGTCACACGCGGGATTGGGGGTAATGCTGGGGTGACCCGGCTGGTCTTTGTGTCGCCCGATCCTCCTGCCCGGCAGCCGGCATGGCCATCGCTCACATCGCCACTGAGTACGTCTTCTCCGACTTCCTGCTGAAGGATGCGCCGGACACCAAGTACAAGGGGCTGCGGCTGGAGCTGGCGGCGGACAAGATCGTCTCCTGCATCGCGGTGGGGCTGCCACTGCTGCTCATCTCGCTGGCCTTCGCCCAGGAGATCACTATGGGTGAGTGCGGGGGGCGGGGCATAGAGGGGCAGCAGGACTCCTCTGGTATACCTGACATACTAAAGACTGCTGACACAAAGCGGTCCAGGCTCCTCCCCCTCTGTATACCTGACAGACTGCAGACACAAAGCGGTCCAGGCTCCTCCCCCTCTGTATACCTGCCATTCCTAGTGTGTGGTGACAGTCTGCTACACAGAGGTCCAAGCTCCTCCTCCTCTATACCTGCCATACCTTTCCCAATGTGTAGTGACAGTCTGCTACAGAGGTCCAACCTCCTCTCCCTCTCTATATATGCAATTCCTAGTGTGTGGCGACAGTCTGCTACACAGAGGTTCAAGCTCCTCCCTCTCTGTATACCTGCCATGCCATTCCTAGTGTGTAGTGGCAAGTCTATGGACACAGAGGTCCAGGCTCCTTCCACCTTGTATACCTGCCATACTGTGCCATAGTCTGCAGACACAAAGAGGTAGAGGCTCCTCTCTCTCTTTATACCTGCTATACCACTCCATAGTCTGCAGACACAAAGAGGTCCAGGCTCCTCCCCCTCTGTATACCTGCCATGCCATTCCTAGTGTGTAGTGACAAGTCTATGAACACAGAGGTCCAGGCTCCTCCCCCTTTGTATACCTGCCATACTGTGCCATAGTCTGCAGACCCAAAGAGGTAGAGGCTCCTCCCTCTCTGTATACCTGCTATACCACTCCATAGTCTGCAGACACAAAGAGGTCCAGGCTCCTCCCCCTCTGTATACCTGCCATACCTTTCCCAGTGTGTAGACAGTTTGCAGACACTTAGGTCCAAGCTTCTCCCTCTCCATATACCTGCCATACTACTCCATTGTCTGCAGAGGTCCATGCCCCCCCCTCTCTGTTTTACCTGCCATACCATTCCAGAGTCTGCAGACGCAAAGAGGTCTAGGCTCCTCCCCTCTGTATACCTGCCATACTACTCCACAGTCTGCAGATGCTAAGAGGTCCAGGCTCCCCTAATCTGCAAGGGGGCTCCAGATACAGAAGGAGGTGTAGGCTCCACCTGTATAACTGCCATCTACTTCCCGGTATGTAGTAATGGGGGACTCCAGACACAGAGGTGTAGGCACCTCTTCTTCTTTATAGCTGTCATACCATTACTAGTGTAGTGGCAAGAGGATGGCAGAGGCGGGGGATCAATAAGTTGCAAATAATTCTGATTTGATTCAGACTTCAGTTTTAATCTTAGTGACCACTAATGATACAATTTTCTGAATGATCGTTTACAAACGATTGGAAATGTTCAGTTCAGACCACTAATAGACAAAAATATCCACACCAATCAGATTAGCTTAATGAAATCGCATTTACACGGGGGTCCCAGTTCCTACTTCGTGTCTGCACAGCTGGCTTTCTGGGGTTGTATTCACAGACTGCAGGCACACTAATGCCACACACGCTGCAATTCTATGTCAGATTAACGGTCAAATCAATTTTTTCTGATGGGTCCGATCTGATTGCGTGCGGTTTTTATGATCAATTTTGTATAGAATTTATCAGAAAAACGATTGGAAATCAGATCGGACCTAATGGAATTAACAGATTTGATCATCAATCTGATGGAATATCGCATCGTGTGTACCAGGCATAAAGCTGGGTACACACACGGTGCAATTTTCCGCCAGGTCTACGGATCTATCAGATAATTTCTGATCGGATTCCAATCGATAATGTGATTTTGGGTAGTTATCAACACAGAATTGATTGCATTATTGATCAGGAACAATTTTGACGTCTACTCTCGATGCAAGTTCTTAACAGATTACCCGTCAATCTGTTGGAAAATTGTATCATGCGTATAAAGGTCCAATGGTCCAATTTCAAGCGAAAAATTGTTTGAGTGATCAGAAATTCTGATTGGATTGGTTGAAAATAATCTCAGTTGATGGGCACAATCGATTATGAGTGAATATAAAAATAGTTGTCCGATTACATTTTTGTCAAACCAAAAATTGGATTTTCTTGATTGGTTGTGATAGATAGGAAGCAAAGATTGGTTCGTTGATGGTGTAATGAACGATTTTTGTTCCGATAAGAATTTCTGATCACTTGAACAATTTTTCGCTAGAAATAGAACCATTGGACCATTAGTGGCCACCTTTAAGGTGGCCATACATTAGAAGATTATGGGCAGATTCGACCAAGAGAAAAATTTATCTCCAATCGAATCTGATTAGAGATAAATTTGTCTCTTGGTCAAACCTGCCCATACACTACAGGCCGATTCCCGTCCGATTTCAGCATGAAATCATCAGGGTATCGGCTGAGCCGCCGCGTCCACCTGGCTGCTGCCCCCAAAATGTATGCAGTGTGTGCATTTATACATTACCTGTCGTGTAGCAGCTTTCGCACGGTGTCCGTCCATCTCGCCGGGTACATGCTGGCGGCGCATAGTGTCTGGCGTCAGACGCTATGCGCTGCCGGCGTGTATGCGTAACTCGGCGAGATGGACGGAAACCGCGTGGAGGCTGACACCGGACAGGTAATGTATAAATGCACACACTACATATATTTATACATTGCGGCGGCAGGGGTCTCGTCACTCGTTTGCAAATCGGCCGCCGTACCGCTGCACACCTGACCAACCAACTTCGGCCCGACAATCTTCCAGCATGCATCTGTTTGATTAACCTCCAGCAATGTTCTGCAGCATTACACAAGTTAAGTTCTATGGAACAAAAATGTGCTCTTTCTTGTCAGTGCAACAGTTGAACAAATGAGTATTGTGGGCAGTGGGAGTACCAGGGTTCTATTCCCTGTCAGTACACTTCTCATCCCTCCCCAGCATGTACTAGTGACAAGGGTACTCCAGAGATGGGAGTGAGTGATGATGCTCCTCTCTAGAGATGAACAATGAGAAGCTAAGTTTTGCCAAGTTGATGCAAATTGGGCTGCAGTTTGTTTGCAGATTAAAGTTGGACCAATCAAAACCAGGTATTCTGAGTCATGGGAATGTGTGCCTGCTGTCCTAAACTTTGACTGTCGCCCTTTCTGGGGTAGGGTGAGGTCTGCAGCTGAAACCAGGACTAATGCCCAATGTTTCTGTTATCATTGCTCAGCTTGGCATGATAGGGGTACTGCAAGGAAAGCCAGGCATCGCAGACAAAGGAACAGGCTCCTCCCTGTCTGCACAGAACCAGCTGTGCCCAGGACCCTAGGTGCTGTGCCAAGGCAACTCACTGCTGTGCCGCTTTAATGGACAATTAGTTTAATGGGCAGCTCTGCACACACTGCACAGTGTTCCCCGTATTACATTCTTCACTCTGCTAATGGTTCATTGGACTGCTGTAGCTCTACACAGCAAAAATAGCTTTTTTTTTTTTTTTGTGGACCTGAAGCATAGAGAAATGCACCCTGTATGTACTTAGAGAGGTCAGCCTGTCTAATCACAAGTTGCAGTTTGATCTCTTTCCCGTGTCAGCTGGCTGCCACGGCAGATAAGCTAATTTGAAAGCACATGATGTTAACAATATGTCTACTTCCATGAAAGCAGCAAGTAGATACACTGCCTACTTATTTAAAACGTATCACCGTGATGTTGCGCTCAGTCTCCGATATCCTTATTCTCTTTTAATTCCGACTGCTGACTATATATGAGGACATATCAGATAATTTTCAACCAGGTTAGCCGTGCCAGACGTCCATACACAGGCAATCCAAATTGAATGGCCTTAAAAATAAATACACAGCGAGAGGTATTCACTCATAGTGAGTACTGCCTCCAGAGTTCACCCTTGTGCAAACCACACACTGTGCGAGGGAATAACTACCAAGGGTGAACTCTGGAGGCAGTACTCGCTATGAGAGCATACGTCTCGCTGTGTTTTTATTATTAAGGTCATTCAATTTGGATTGCCTGTGTATGGACTTCTGGCGCGGCTAACCTGGTTGAAAACTGCTTATTTATTGCAGGATTTGTATCAGCTGTAACAAAGACATGTTTTTCTGTAAATGTTATTATGCTGTTGTGTATCTTTTAGAGCAGAATGGAAGTTCAGAGTTCAGGTCCACTTTAATAGGTCATACAAACACTCTGTTTTACATGTACCTATTTATGCCTGGAAAATGCCCTTTTCCATTGCAAATTGCAATCACACTGCGATGCAAATATTTTCTCCTTAAACCAAATCCTTTTTCTGTGCGTTTCATGTGACCATTCATTCTCACCGTGTGATTGCTTTTGCATTTTACCGCCGATTTGTTTAAAAAATAAGTAACATGGGGAAAAGTGCATAGCACCACATTTGGTAAGTGATTTTTTTTTTTGTGCTTCTATTCACTCTAATCCAGGGGTCTCAAACTCGCGGCCCGCGGGCCATTAGCGGCCCTCGATACAATATTTTCTGGCCCTCGCCTTCCTTATAGTTCGCTTTAGTGCTCCCAAGTAATCCGCCGCATCCCGCCGCTGAACGAGGGCTGCAGAGCCCCCAAATCGCCCTGGGGGCAATCCGCCGACATTTCCTGGAAGGGGTAGAGCTTTCAGCTTCAGCTCTGCCCCTCCTGACGTCAATCGCCGCCTATCCCCGCCCCTCTCTGTGAAGGAAGAGTGAGAGGGGCGGGCAGAGGCGGCGATGCGCTGCGATTGTGAAATTCCTTATGCGGCCCAGCCTCCTCCTGACTTTGCCTCCTGCGGCCCCCCAGGTAAATTGAGTTTGAGACCCCTGCTCTAATCTAAATGCAAACACAGGGAAAGAACAATGTTTGTGTTTGGGCCTAAATTGGATCTCTTTAATGAATGGAAACGTGTTTCCTCAATTTGCATTGTTGCTGATGTCCTAGTGATTTGAGGATCCGCAAAGTGTGTACAAGCTGAAACTAACAAATGTTTCTTTCTACAATCACAAAAAACCTTCATTCTGCATCCTCAGACTAATTTCTTTCTAAAGGGGCCCATACACCTAACGATTTTTCCGCCGATATACAGCAGATTCGATCACCGTGATCGAATCTGATGTGAAATCGTTGTGCAAACGATTGATTTCCATCCGAAATCAATCGTTCCCGCAAAGCCGTCCATGCGGAAGATTTTGATCGATCGCCGGCGGGTCAGGAGTGCGTCGATAGCGGCGTTCGAATGCCCAACGACCAACACAATACATTACCTGCTCCGGCCGGCACGAGTCCTCGCTGTCACCGCTGCCTTCTCTGCTGGGTTCCGGACCGACAGGCTTCACTTCTTCCTGTCCCGGCAGGAAGTTTAAACAGTAGAGCGCCCTCTACTGTTTAAACTTCCCCGGACAGAAAGAATTTAAGCCTGTCGGTCCGGAACCCGTATCCCAGCGGAGAAGAAGACAGCGGGGACTCGTGCCGGCCGGAGCAGGTAATGTATGCGGGGGAGGGGGGGCAGCGGCAGCACCACCTCAGATTGTGATAGGTTTCATGCTGAAATCGATTCACAATCTGTTTGCAGTAAAGGCAGCCATACAATCCCTCTCTGATTAGATTCGATCAGAGAGGGATTTATCTGATGGCAAATCAACCAGTGTATGGCCACCTTTAGCCTTGTTCACAGGCTATACTGCAGATGTCAGTGGTATATACGGTAAATAATACAAATAATAATATGGTAGGACATTACACTATGACTATGGTAGGATTAAATTGTGAGGACATGACTATGTACTCTGTAAAGTGCTGCAGAAAATATCAGGACTATATAAATACATAATAATAATAATATGGGAGGACATTAGACTATGACTATGGTAGGATTAGATTGTGAGCCCCTCTGAGGACAGTCATTGACATGACTATGTACTCTGTAAAGTGCTGCTGAAGATGTCAGGGCTATAGAAATACATAATAATATTATGGAAGGACATTAGACTATGATTAGACTGTGAGATGGTTTACACATACGGTATATTTGGGGCACTAACTAATTCTAGACAATTTCTTTAATTTCCAATGTTACAAACCCATTTTAAACGACCAATGAGCTAATCTGCATTGATTAATTTTGAGCCTGAACTTAAACTTTAAAACAGAATTGAGGTAAAAATGTCCTCTTCTGCAATAGATTTGCCACAATATTGTCTTATCCCAAAGAAAGTCTTAAAAAGTGCCTGAAATGTTTAATGACATGGCCTCAATTCACTAAGCTTAACTCCTGTCTTTAATAACTCTTCTGAGCTGTTTTACAGTTATCACCATGGTGATATAATTGTGATAACTGTAAAACAGCTCGGAAGAGTTATTAAAGACAGGAGTTAAGCTTAGTGAATTGAGGCCAATTGCGTTCACTTTCCCCTGCCTTGTCATGTGATCGCAGAGACTAGAGTGGAGAGATGAGGTACTGTTTGCTAAGTAAACAAAGCAGGTAGCTTCTCTGTGGTACCTGCAACAGGCTGCACACACATTCCCAACGGATGTTGCCCCTCCGGCATCAGGAGCTTTTCAGTGTTCTCCTCAGAATTTTGTTGCCAGCCGGTTGGCATGAAAAAGTAGCCGGGTGGGGCGCGATGAGAGAATGCAGGACCTGGCGCTTCTCTGCACAGCTCTGCTTACAGCGTAGGAGGAGGTGAGCCAATGACAGCCGGGTGCTCACCAAAACTAGCCGGGGGGAGCACCTGGCTAAGAGATCCTGGGGAGAACACACACGCGTGTCAGCTGTGCGGCTGATGACTGGCTGTGTTTCTATGCAGAAGGACGACAAGTGGCATGCATGTGCCGTCACACGGCAGGCGGGGGAGCGGCGCAAGCAATGGGATCGGCGTTACAGGGGTTGAGTAGATTCGCCCAGCGGATTGCTCACTGGTTGGGCGTCGGGGTTATCGGGAGCCTGAAACACATGCCTGATTGTCAACTGAGTCGGCCGTTATCGTCCGCCTCAGCCGACTTAAAGAGAAACAGTGACCAAGAATTGATCATCCCAATCAGTAGCTGATACCCCCTTTTACATGAGAAATCTATTCCTTTTCACAAACGGATCATCAGGGGGCTCTGTATGGCTGATATTGTGGTGAAACCCCTCCCACAAGAAATTCTGAGGACCGTGGTACTCCTGGCAGTTTCCTGTCTGTGAACCTTGCTGCATTGTGGGAAATTGCTGTTTACAGCTGTTTCCAACTGCCAAAATAGCAAGCAGCAGCTACATCACCTGCCAGCAGTAAAAATGTCACCATGTGAAAAATGTCAGAATGTAAATCAGGAAGAGGAAAGCTTTTACAATAGGCACTGACTAAATCATTTATACATAATTATTGTAAAAGTGAAGCACTTTTTTTTTTTTTTATTACATTATTTTCACTGGATTTCCTCTTTAAGTCCAGCGTGTGTACAAGGCTTCACAGGTACAGATGTCTGCACGTGGAATATGACAGTCCTGCAATATGGCTGTTTACCGTATAGACTGTACGTTGTCCTGCAGGAATAGTACTGTTTTTTTTCTTCAATAACGATAATTTTACTCTTGGACAGTGACTTATTATTTATTTATTTATTGTATTTATAAAGCTCCAACATATTACGCAGCGCTGATGACTTGAAGTTATAATTATACCTATATGGGAAACATGGAGATTGAAGGGCTTGTATTGTTTGCCATGCCAGAATGTAGTCTCACTTCTTAAGGCAAAATTAAAAATTAATTTAACTTACCTGGGGATTCTTGCCGCCCCCTGGAGTCCTCCTGTGACCACGACGTCTGTCTGAGTCCCTCCAGGCCAGCAGCAGCAACCCCCTCAAAGCTGACTGGTCACACGCCTCCTCACCATGCTCCTGCGGTCGGGAGTGCGATCAGGGTGCACACGGCTCGGGGTCGCGCATGTGAAGTAGCAGCTTTGCGGGGGTCCGCTGCTGTTTTTCCTTTAAAGCGGATCCGAGATGAAAAACTAACTATAACAAGTAACTTGTCTATATATCTTATGTAAAGTTTAGATAGTTTACACAGCAATACTAGCTGCAAACAGCTTTAATAGAAAATGATTATTTCTTCCTGTGATACAATGACAGCAGCCATGTTGTTTGTAAACATTACACAGAGGCAGGCTTATCTGTATCTTGAGCAAAAAAAACTAATCCCCTCCTCCTCCTCCCTCCTCCCGTCTGCCTCTGAAATCTCTGGCTAGTAATAACTCCCCCTCCTCCTGCCCAGACTGAGCTCCCATGATCCCTTCAGGGCTGTGGAGTCGGAGTCGGGGCAATTTTGGGCACCTGGAGTCGGAGTTGGAGTCGGAGTCGTGGTTTCATAAACTGAGGAGTCGGGTGATTTTTGTACAAAATCCACAGCCCTGTTAAATATTAGACTAAGGAGCCGGAGTCGGAGTCGGGGCAATTTTGGGCACCCGGAGTCGGAGTTGGAGTCGGAGTCGTGGTTTCATACACAGAGGAGTCTGAGTTGGAGTCGGAAGATTTTTGTACCGACTCCACAGCCCTGGATCCCTTGCTACTGCCTGAAAGTGCCTTGGGTCTCTGAAAACCTGTGGGCGTGGCTTGTTTAGATTATAGAGAATTAGAGTATTAAAACAAAAACAATTGAGGAATGCCCTATAAACAATAGGAAAGGAACACAATTATGCAATGAGTAAAAGTTCATCTCGGATCCACTTTAAAGGTTATTATGCTGTTGCGTATCTTTTAGAGCAGAGAGGAAGTTCTGAGTTGAGGTCCGCTGTAATTAGTGTTTCTCCTCTCAGATGTGCTGTGTTTGCATTCTCCAGTAGGGGAGGGAAGCCATGAGATCTGGGAACCTTTCCATGCACTGTAATGACTTGTTCAGGAATAGTGTTTGGCAGGATTGTGTGTAGCTGACCTGGGATTGGCATGTAGTGTTATGATGAGCAGAGGCTTCTCCTGGCCTGACAATGTAATCTCTGTATTACGCCCACAGATCCTGGATAAGCTGCAGCATGCTGGCAATGCTCTGCGGTAGCGGGTGACAGTGAGAGCTCCGTACCTTATACCCTTTCCAGGAACGCCTGCTGGCATAATACACACGGCTGCTGGATAAGCTGGTTATGCAATGAGAGGCAATGCGGAGACTGTTATGCGTGTCTTTAATAGATGTTCAATGAGTAGCTTGTAATTCCAGGTTGCATGCTTGGAACTGTTAAATGAATGGTCAAGTTGCATACAGTTTGCTGGCAAGCCAGAATTAAAGTGGACCTGAACTCTTGGAAAACCTATAGAAATGCACCCTGTATGTATTTAGAGAGTGACTGACTAATCACAACTGTAATTTTTTTTTTCATTGACCAAAAGGTTTATTGAATCTAAAAAAAGCAGTACAAAATATACAGATGCGAATATGTTAAGATACATTAGGTAAAAATACATAACCAGATTTGTATTAGAGAACCATAAAAGGCAGAGTATAACAGACATCATACAATTTGTCATAAACAGAGTTGATGTATACCGTACCCACGAGTATTGATTGTGAGTTCCATAAGTCGGAAGAGGTGGAGTGTAAATGTAGAGAAGGCAGTTTAAACACAAGTTGGTAAGAGGAGAGGTTTGATGGAGAGGGAAAGAGAGGGGGGGGGGGGTTATCAGATAAGGGGAGGTGGGGATCATATATAGAAAGAAAGGAGAGGAGAGACAGGCCAGTTAACAATCTATACAAAGCTGTAAGGCAACTCAGTTAGCTTTGTCCAGCCACCTGTCCCATATTTTATTGAATTTAGATGGGCATCCCCTGTGTTGGTATACCAGCTTCTTGAGAGGAAGAGAATTTTTAACTTTAGTTTTCCACTCCAAAAAAGTGGGACAAACAGGGGACAGCCATCTAAAAGCAATGCATATTTTAAGCACAAACAAAGTTTCAAGTAGAAAGTATTTGTCAAATTTGTTCATATCTTCGTCATATATGTTGAGAATACAACATTTAACATCCAGGGTGGCCGGAGACCCCATGGTATCATGTATGAAATTGACAACTTGTTTCCATAAGTCGGCTATCGGGGGGCAGAGCCATAGCAAGTGTAAGAAAGTGGGGTTAGGCCATGTGCATTTAGGGCAGGTATTGGAGGTATTGTTGGAGTATTTGGAAATATGTCTAGAGATAAGGTAGCTTTGGTGAATTATGTATAGTTGGGTCAGGCGGACTTTAATACAGGGGGATACCAGGCGGGTGGCAAGCAAGCAATCCTCCCATTCCTCGTCATCAATCTGTATATCATATTGTAGCCATTTATCTTTGGATTTCTCCACCACCGAAGCGGCAGTGTGTTCATTTAGTACATTATATAAGAGTGCCAATATGGTGAGGTAGTGGACCTTCTTTAAGGAATTCCATGAGAGTTAAGTTCTCAAGTAGTGGGAGACCGTTGGGGAATTGTGAGCGTAATGCATGTTGCAGTTGTAGATGCATAAATTGAAACTGGGGGTAGTGAGTAACGAGCTTGCAGGTCAGCATATGCATGGAGTGCTGAATTTGTAATTATCTGACCCATGTAGTGTATACTAACATCAGCCCAGCAAGAGGTGTTGCTAAGTTTGAGTAGCTCGGAGAGATTGGGGTTTTGCCATAGTGGTGTATAGTATTCCCACTTGGAAGTAGACATTAGCCTGTTAGCCGTCCGCCATATTTTAGAGGCCTGCACTAATATGGTGTTGGATTGAGATTTAGTAGTAAGAGTACTTTTAAGTAGAGCGAATGGGAGGTTCTTGGTGCTCTCAGTGGAGGAGAATCCCAACAGATCTGGGGGTTGCAGGGAGTTTGTTACAAACCAGTGCGCTAGATGTTCTAGTTGGTAGGCGATATAATATAGAAGAGGGGACGGCAGAGCCACCCCGCCTAAAGAGGTGGGGCATTGTAGTATTGCATGCCTGAGTTTGGCCCTAGATTTATTCCATACTATAGATAGTATGAGGTATCTAAGTTTATTAAAGAACAGTACTGGGATATATACAGGTGAATTATGAAGAATATAAAGAATTTTGGGCATAAGGACCATTTTTATTAAGTTTATACGACCCATAACTGAGAGTGGTAGTTTTGTCCAGGAGGTCAGTTTATTTTGGGTAAAGGAAAGTAGATGAGCTACGTTGTCTTCATAATAGCAGGTTGGAGAGGCCCGGACCGTCACCCCCCAAATATTTAAAAGAGGTAACTGCTTGGAGAGGGCATGGTAGTGAGGAAGCCGAGATCTTCAAACCATCCAGGGGGAGGATTGCAGATTTACTCCAATTTATTGACAGGCCTGAGTATTCACCCATTTCTGTAATTAAGTCGAAGGCGGTAGTGAGGGAAGTGTGGGGGTCTGCGAGGTACAGGATAGTGTCATCAGCGTATTGGCTGATTTTTTTCCTCAATGGTGCCGATTTTTAAACCTGTAATCCGTGAGTCTGCGCGAATTTTACAGGCGAGTGGCTCTGCTGAGAGTGCGTATAATAGGGGGGAGAGGGGGCAGCCTTGCCTGGTACCTCTGCCTATTAGAAAGGGATCTGAAATGTTAGAGATAGTGCATACTTGAGCCATAGGGTCGTTGTATAGAATTTGTACCCATCTAATAAAGTTGTCACCGAACCCAAACCTGGAAAGTGTTGCGAGTAGAAATGGCCATTCCACAGCATCAAATGCCTTGGCGGCATCAAGGGAAATAATAACTCTACAACCTCTATTGTAATGATTAGCTTGCAAATTCGCAAACAACCTTCTAATGTTAAGTGAGTTTTTTTTTTACCAGGCATAAAGCCTGTTTGGTCGTTATGTATGAGGGATAGTATAACTTTGCTTAATCGTAAGGCAAGTATTTTAGCTAAAATCTTAACATCTGTTGGAAGTAAAGAGATTGAGAGAGTCACATAGTGATAAATCTTTTCCAGGTTTGGGTACCAGAACTATAAGAGCAGTGCGCATAGATTCGGGAAGGGAGCCCTGCTCAAATGCAGATTGAAAGGTTTGGAGAAGAGGGGATGAGACAATCTCAGAGAATCTTTTTAAGACTTCGCTGGGGATACCATCGAGTCCAGGGGCTTTTTTGTTGGGTAGTGAGTGTATGGCTGATTCGAGTTCATCTAAGCTAATGGGAGCGTCAAGTAACTCAACGTGATCCGGGGAGAGACAGGGGAGGGAAATCTCAGACAGGAAAATCTCGGCCTCCTCCCGGGAAAAGGTAGATTTGGCAGTGTATAGGTCCTGAAAATATGAAGCAAATCTTTTGTAATCACAACTGTAATTTAATCGCTCAGTTGCGTCAGCTCAGGAATCTCAATAGTCCTGGCAGAGCAGCTAATTTGTGAACACAGAATTTTAACCTCATGTCTTCTTCCATGAAAGCAATAAGTAGACACACTGCAGCTTTATTGCAGGATTTGTATCAGCTGTAACAAAAACATTTTACTATAAAGGTTATTATGCTGTTGCTTATCTTTTAGAGCAGACAGGAAGTTCTGAGTTCAGGTTAACATCATCTTATTGAGCAGCTTTAGGCTTCAAGCCAAACTGTAAGCAGAGTTGTAAATCTACACATCTACAGGCCTGGGTACACTTACACGTTGCTGAGCGGATTTCACACACGCGTATCAGCGTGTGATCTGCAGGGATACCTGACAGTGTGCAGACAGCATGCTAATGAGCTGCACAAGGGGCTTCTGGCAGTGCATTGCTGCATGCATTTGTGTATATCATTCTGTATAGCTGAACAGGGTCAGCACCGCAGCACTGAGCATTGCGTTTCTGTGAGTTGCACCGCCAACACGAGAGTGTGCCTGGGGGCTTAGTGTACCAGAGATCAAAAAAATATGCATACCTGGGGCTTCCTCCAGCCCCATCCGCTCCGGATCGCTCCCACGCCGCCGTCCTCTGCTGCCCGCGGCGGTAAGAACCGGGTCCCGTCACTGACGTCAGTCGGAGCCAGTCTAGCGTAAGAGAATTGCGCTGTTTGCGTATCTCTCCAGCAGCTGCTGAGAGATACATAGAGGGCGCACTTCTCCTGCGTAGGCTGGCTCCGATGACGTCAGTGACGGGACCCGGTTCTTACAGCCGCGGGCAGCAGAGGACGGCGGCGTGGGAGCGATCCGGAGCGGATGGGGCTGGAGGAAGCCCCAGGTATGTGTAATTTTATTTATTTGATCTCTGAGTCCCTTTAAGATGCCCACACATTTGTTTGATATTTCCAGTAGATTCGTACTGGAATATAATTTAATTCAATCGATTTTAGCTTCAAATCTGATTTGTAACGGATAAAAGATATCGATTGGCAGCAAGTCGGGAGCGTTGGAGGCTCTCGTTCCGCCCCCGATCTACCTAAATTTTCTGTCCTGTCCGATTATCGCTTCTGTTAAATTTTTGGGGGGTTAAAATCGATTAATCTGACATTATTGCAGGATTTGTAGTAGCTGTAACATAGAAATATTATGCTGTTGCTTATTTTTTTTAGAGCAGAGAGGAAGTACAACAGGTCCACTTTAAAGAGAATCTGAAGTCAAATTCAGTCACTGCCACATGTACTCTGCAGGAGCACAGGGGAGCACTATAACAATTACATAATGCCGTGCCCCTGCCCCCTTTTGACAAAAACATACCATCCGGACAAATCCATCATTTCGGGGCATGGATCTCCAGCAGATTCAATCACAGTGGACAAATCTGCTGGAGATCTTAGTACTACATAAACGTATAATAATGATAATTATTTGAGATACTTGTCGAAATTTTACTCACTTCCTGTCTACTTCAGGAATGTCACAAATGACAGGAAGTGAAAGTATTGGTTGGTGACTTTAAAGTGGACCAGTCACTAAACTGACACAGTTGTAAGCTAACATTGCCAAATCACATTATTATTGGAGAAGTCCCTCTTTTTTGACAGGAAATTAAAATACACAAAATGCGTTTTCCAAGAGAGGACACGACTTGTCACAACGTCTATGGACATCACACTTCCTCTCATTTCCAAGAGCATTGTGGGTATTTTCTTAGAAATCTTCCCACTGATCTCTTACAGTTTGCTGATGGAAAGCACCACTGTAAGCAGCAATAAAGCCTTTTCCTCAAGCAGACAGCAGAGGAATCCATAACCTCACAGTTCCTTGGGGCAGTACTGAGCAAGTATCCGCTGAGATCTAATCCATGAGGCAATGTGTGCAATGAATGCTACTCACAGCTCAATAGTTAGAGAATCGGTTGTCTGCAAAATCAAGCTGCTTGCTAAACCATGAAGGTGCCCCATGCACTACCATGTGGCCAAAAGATAGATCCCTCTGAAATCAGAGCCTGATCAGAGAGGGGTCTTTTTTAGGCCTGGAACCCACTAAAGTGTTTTTTTTTTTTTTGAGCGTTTAGGGATCGCTTTCAATCGTTAGCAATTTCCCTAAAAGCTCTGCCAATGTAAATGGATGGGACAGATTCCACTAGAGCGAATGCGATTAAGCAAAGCGCAGGACATGCAGCATTTTGGGACAGTTTCCATTCTAAGGAATTGTATAGGAGCAGGGAAATCGCTCTCAGAATCGCTTGCAAAACGCTATCACAAGTCGCTACCGATTGTGATAGCGTTTTGCGCTTGTTAGTGGATTCCAGACCTTAAAGAGATTTTTTTTGCTTTTTTCTGGGGTTTTTCTGCCCTTTTTAAGGGCAAAAGAACACAAACTGCTTAAACGAAGCAGTGTAATACTGCATGTGTGGTTTCCCAGTTGCAGCACATAGAACACACTCAGCTCATAAAACCACAACACAGAGCAGCACGGTTCACTCATACGCGGATTTGCTTGTCTACGCAGGCCCTGAGGTTTTACAACCTACGTATATCTGCATGTAGTAGCCTATATCTGCCAGCTGAAACTAGGCTATAGCACACAGACTTCACTAGACTTCTCTCTGACAAGATAGTACCTAGAGACATGTCTCAGGGCCAGTGCACAGCAAAAAGTGCTCGTGTAATTGCAAACACTCAGCACTTTTTTGAAGTGATTTTTCTAGGCATGCCTAGCGATTTTTAGACCATTTTGGTATATAGTTTTTTTTATTTTTTGTTACAGTAGAGCTGTACCTGAACAGCTTCTGTAACAAAAAACGCTTGGAAAATCGCTCTGATCTAGCGCTTTTCAGAGCGATTTTTCACTTACCTATGCTTAAAGCGGATCCGAGATGAAAAACAAACTATAACAAGTAACTTGTCTATATATCTTATCTAAAGTTTAGATAGTTTACACAGCAAATCTAGCTGCAAACAGCTTCAATAGAATATGATTATTTATTCCTGGGATACAATGACAGCAGCCATGTTGTTTGTAAACATTACACAGAGGCAGGCTTATCTGCATCTTGAGCAAAAAAACCAAATCCCCTCTCCTCCTCCCCTCTGCCTCTGAAATCTCTGGCTAGTAACACCTCCTCCTCCTCCTGCCCAGACTGAGCTCCCGTGGGCCCTTGCTACTGTCTGAAAATGCCAAGGCTCTCTGAAAAGCTGTGGGCGTGGCTTGTTTAGTTTATAGGGAATTAGAGTATTAAAACAAAAACAAAAAAGTATTTGGCTTGAGGAATGCCCTATAAACAATAGGAAAGGAACACAATTATGCAATGTGTAAAAGTTCATCTCGGATCCACTTTAGCATTGAGGCAGAATCGCCTCAGAAATCAGCAGAAATGCTGCAGGACCCGCGTTTGCTTTTGGGAGAAAATCACATCGCTCTGGTGTGATCCATCGCATTCAAATACATTGGCCAAGCACTTTTCAAAGCGCAAGCATTTTAAAAAGCGCTCAGAAGCGCTCTTGGTGTGCACCAGCCTTGAGTGAGTGATTGGTGACCCAGAGGCAACACTGCAGCGAGTCGGCTCGGTTCCCACTTGTGTAGACAGCGTATGCGTTTGGTACGTTTTCTACACGTCTCACTTAGGAAGCGGATCCTCCTGTTAAAATTAGAATCCACTTTTGCTTTAGAAAAAAAGAAGAAAAAAAAGTGGATGCCGAGTCCTGATTTCTGGACAAGCAGATGCGTTGCCTGTGGTGGTGTGGTGCAACACATCCGCCCCGATTGCGATGTTTAAACGGAGCCGACACTGAACTGGTCTGGACCGCTCTGTGTCGAACAGACCTGTTTTTAATTAGAACCAAGCCTAAGCACTATTCAGTGGAAGGTGATGTTTTTATAGAGAGAGTCATTGAGCTTTAGGGCCCTGGCACATCTTAGAGCATTTGTGGGTTGGTTTTGTTTAAAAAAAAAAAAGAAAAAAGTTTCCATTGATTTGCATTAAAACCATGGCAAAATAGCCTGATTGCGATTTTTATAAAAATCACAATCACAGCAATTTTACTGTGATTTTACAGAGATTTAATTGTTATTCAATAGAAGTGTTTGTTTTTTCTCAAACGAAAACGAATCGCAAAACGCTTTCCGGTGTGTCGGGCTCTATGCGTGTTTTTTTTTCCCACTGCTAATCTGATTGCGATTTACATGTGTTTTCATGCAAACTATTATTAACCCTTGGCACTCCAGACTCTCAGAGCAAGCTGCAAAACTAGTTACGATAACAACAACTAGGTTGCAAATTGTATTTGGTTGCAGAAGTAGAGGATATTAGCTTCCAAAATGGACTGCATGCAACAGCATTCTGTAATAGACCTTTTCACCAGCATTGAGGGTTTTTTTTATGCAGAAAGGGTCCCTGCTCTACTGATACCAGCCAGAAAGCTGGCAAACATTTCATTCACACTGAAGTCTGTTTGTATCAGTCTAGGGAGCACAAGCATGCACATAAATTAGTCTAAGATCTCCAGGGAGCAACAAACTGCACTACTACATACAGTCTTCAGCTAGACCACAATGGCTACACACACGCACGCACGCGCACACATGCACACACACCTATGCTTATCCTGCTTAGAGACTTTAAAGGGGAACTGAAGTAAGAGGTATATGGAGGCTGCCATGTTTATTTCCTATTAATCAATACCAGTTGCCTGGCAGCCCTGCTGGTCTATTTCTCTGCAGTAGTATCTGAATAACACCAGAAACAAGCATGCAGCTAGTCTTGTCAGGTCTGACTTTAAAGTCAGAAACAACTGATCTGCTGCATGCTTGTTCAGGGGCTATGGCTAATAGTATTAGAGGCAGAGGATCAGCAGGGCTTCCAGGCAACTGGTATTGCTTAAAAGTAAATAAACATAGCAGCCTCCATATACCTCTCTTCAGTTCCCCTTTAAGGGGGAAAGCAGGTGCTGAGGGGAGTGGTCATAGGTAGAATAGTGACTTTTTCTATAGAGGAAACCTGAACACTGGTGAAGGGGTCTAATACAGAATGCTGTTGCATGCTATCCGTTTTGAAGCTGTTGTCCTCCATTTCTGCAACCAGATATCATTTGCAACCTAGTTGTGTTTATCGCTACTGGTGTTCCAACTTGTTGTGTGTGTCTTGCGTGAAGAGCGTTAATGTTCGTTAGTATGAAAATGTGGGTAATATCAATCAAAATACCAGCCATTGTTCCATATGTATGTCCTTTTGATTGCCATCCAATCTGACATGAACAAAATTGTTTAAAAATTGAAAAGGTATGTAACTAGCTTTTTTCTGTATCTGATTGATGTCAGAACTGAATATTGACCGGATTTCTTGCTCCAACAGTATCTGAAGTGACAATTGCATGTACCATGTCAGTGTTCTCCCCAGAATTCTTTTCCAGCCGGGTGGCATGAAATAGTAGCCGGGTGGCATGAAAAAGTAGCCGGGTGGGTCGAGATGAAAATGCAGGGCAACTCTGCTTACAGCATAGGAGGAGGTGAGCAGATGACAGCCGGGTGGTCACCAAATCTAGCCAGGTGGAGCACCCTGCTAAAAGAGCCTGGAGGAGAGCACTGCATGTGTTTTTCCATATGCAAATTTTCATGTGATTTTATGCCATTTTTTTATGCAAATGTTCCCATGCGTCTAGTGTAATTGACAATCATTAATGTTAACAGACCAATGGGGAGCCTTGGAGCTAAAATGTAAAGATGCTTTAGCTCTAGCTATACAGAGAATAGCTACAGCTGCGCGGTGGTGTGTGTGGGGTAGGGTGCACTGAGATCTTTAATCAACGTAATGAAGCTTGCAAGATTAGAGGATATTGGCGTGGAAACATTTTTTTTAAAGGTGCAGGTAAGTAGTTCTGGTTAATTAAGAAAAATGAAATACTTTACTCGTGTTTTTATTTCACTTAACCCTTTGTGGAAATGGATAAGGGGTACTATGTGCCCCTATTCCCATCACTCCTGTGAGGGGGCGGTCATCTGGGGGTCCCCTTCTTAAAGAGTAACTGTCAGGCTGCAAAAGCTAATTTAAACCTCTATTCTCCTGTGTTAAACAGTTTAGAAGGAAGCCAAAAAGACAATACTGCAGTTAAAAATCTCTCTTACTTTAGATGTTTGCTGACAGCAAGGCTCCGTATTCCCAGGCTCCTAAGGAGGACGCAAGCCGAATAACAGATACTGCAAAGCATTCTGGGGCCCTCCCCTGGCTGCTAGTGAGGCTCAAGTTTCAACAGCATGTAACAGTCTAGCTCACAGCACTAATAAATCTAGGGCAGAGTACACTGCAGGAGTCCGCTATTGTTCCTAGCCACATGGCTAATTAATATTCACTGCACAGTAGTGTTATTCATTGCCAGCGTTTGTGAGAGTGGAATCATCAGGAAGCAGGCAGGACATGAGGACACATTTGGCTTCATAGGAGACAGACAAACATGGAACCTGCCATGAGCTGTCAGGAGCATCATTCTCTGCAAATACTATATAAAAATTATGTGAAGTACAAACGTGGACAGTGAAATGCATATGTAATGTAAGTACAGCCAATCTTTAGCTACTGATATATGTGTTTATTTTCTCTGAGACCTTATACCTAACAGCTCCTCTTTAAAGGGGAGTCCTAGATGCCACCATGAATCCCCCTGAGTGTCATCGGGCCCCACCTCCTCCTGGGGCACTGCAGGTAGAGAAGAAGGGCTCCGGGAGGGGGGGGGGGGGAAAGGCTTTGCTGCCCCTCCCCCGGTGCCCCCCATACCATACACCATGCGGGCTGGTATAGCTCAGAATGCGAAGCCCCGTGTGGCTGGGGCCCCGCCTTCAGGCTATCCCAGTCTGCATGGGGGACAAGGGGTTAAAGAGGCTCAGGAAGGGGGACCCCACAGCATTTTTTTTTATTTCCTACACTCTGAACATAAAAACTATTTTTAATTTTCACAAAAACAATAGGGTCTTTTTGCAAATGTTTTCCCTCTTGTTCCCAGTGTTCTTCTTAACATACCCTGCAAATTTGGTGTCTCTAGCACATACGGCGGCTTTGCTATTAACCGCTAAAGTCGATGGCTGCTGAAACATTTCCCACACTCAGAATGAGAACTTTAAAATCGATTTTCTCAAACTGTATGGTCTTTTTGAATGGTTTCCCTTGTTCCCATTGTTCTTCGTAACATACCCTGCACATTTAGTGTTTCTAGCATGGAGGAGGACTTTGCTATTAACTGTTAAAGTAATCACGGCTTCCGACTCATTATTACGTCTCGTAAACCAAGATTACAGATGAAATTATTACGGATGAAATTATGGATGCATTCGAAATTGCCATCCGTGATCGTGGCTGATCAGGGATTCCGATTTCGAGCCGGTAATTGCTCAAAGCGGCCCGGGTTACCCGTGATTCCGAGGTTGTGATGAGCACCGTTGCCTTTGTGCTGTGTGCACAGAAAACAAGAAAGCTGTAATAATGTTTGCCGATAATCCTTATATATAGAACTGAGATGAAAGGACTGTTTCTTCCCCCCAGGAAGTGGAGTTTCTCTGTTTGTGGCTGCTAGGAACAGGCTTGTGCAGACATTTCTGCTGTGCTAATAATATCGTATGACAGACAATTGCCTGGAATGTGCCTCTCCTCAGGTGATATCGGTGGCTCTGAGGAATTTGCCTGTGAGATGTGGCAGGTGTGATTTCAGCATTACAGACCTGCTTGTATGAGTTCCGCCCCTCAGTGTCACGTGTGGCGATATTTGTGCTGAGGTGTCTGATGATTTGGGAATCCTGAGCTCTTCCTATTTGGGCTTGTTATGCTATTGCTTTCTGACAGAAGGTACGGTGTTTATCTGACTTCTCTTTTTGAAGCACACCTGAAGTGAGAGGACTATGTGGCACTGAACCTTCTCTCCTTCATTCTCTTGTGTTTGGCATTCAGAGGCAGTTGTGGGTTATTTCCCTGGGGCCCCCACCTATCAAGTGCACCAATGTTTGTGCTAAGGGATTGGGAGACAGCCGTATTCATTTCCTTTTTGCTGGTCCTCTGCCTCTAATAATCCCCCGAACAGGCATGCAGATCAAGTACTCTGACTGAAGTCTGACTGGATTAGCTACATGCATGTTTCAGGTGTTTGATTCAGACACAACTGCAGCCAAAGAGATCAGGACAGCCAGGCAACTGGTAATGTTTAAAAGGAAATAGATATGGCATCCATCATATCCCTCTTACTTTATGTTCCCTCTAATTTGCAGATCCATCGTATGATGCATAGTCTACACTGTAAAGTTGTCAGGCAACTGGTATTGTTTAAAAGGAAACAAAAATGGCAGCCTCCATGTACTTCTCGCTTCAGGTTCCCTTTAAAGTAACCCAGACGTGAACCTCTGGTCCAAAATCAGATACTTGCCTAAGAAGAGGGAAGCCCCTGCATCGTCCAGATGCTTCCTGTGTCTCCACTACCACCGCTCTCTGGAAGCGCCGGGCTGCGCTCCTCCTCATGCATGATTGTGGGTGCGCCTGCGCAGTAGCACATTGTGCCTGCGCAAGTATAGCAGCGCTTGTGCATGAAGAGGTGAGCGGCCCAGATCGGAAATCCAACAAGCTCTTGTCTTTTTTTTGGGATCTGCGAGAGCCAATAGTGGTCTGGAGGACAGCGTGGGAAGCCTCTACTGGATCCAGAGGCTTCCTTCTTCTAAGGTAAGTATCCATTTTTGGACCCGAGGTTTGCATCGATTACTTTTTAACCTTGTGGGGACTGGTGGTAGCACATCCTACACCGCACTTGTGGATGTCTAAGCCTGATGGGCGGCATAGGATTTACACCACCTACCATTTCCGTTCCCGACACGATCGTGCGCACCCCTGTCATATGACAGCTGACATCTCCCCTAAGTGATCAGCAGCCATCGCGATTGGCTGCTGATCACGTGATCACTACGATCGCTGGCCAATAATAGTGATCACTATTGGCAGCGGCTGTCTGAGGGAAAGAAGAAGACGGGGACTCCCCTTCCTGACGTGCGATCGGCGCTCCCCTCTTGCTGAAATCTCCGCTTGCTGTGACTTAAGTGTCGGGTCCCGGCTTGATGACACCATCCAGCCGCGACCCGGAACTTAGCGGCAGTACGAGCGGGGATGCCGGCCAGAGCGGAGGGGGCTAGAGCTGCTCATCGCTGGAGCTTAGGAGGCGAATAAAGGCTGCGAGGAATACGGGGGACACCTGACTACACTTGGGACACCATGCCTAGCTAACTATACTGGGGATCCGGCTGCCCTGCCCCCCCCCCCTCCCCCGCATGTAAAATTGCCTGGTCCTTAAGGGGGGTTAGGCAGCTGGTCCCCAAAAGGTTAAAGTGTACCTGAGATGTGTTAAAATAAGATATGTATACATACTTGGGGCTCTAGGCTGATTGGTCCCTCAACCACCTCCTCCACCATCTGGATCCTCCGCAAAGGGTCCCAGTAATTCTGTCAATCGGCACAGGTGCAGTCCAGCTGTGCGCTCCCTTGAAGCATTCTGCGCCTGTGCGCACTTCATTCCAACTGTCTGAATTACTGTGGCCCTACAGCGGAGGATCCAGGCGACGGAGGATGACAGCGGTGAGGGACCAATCACCCTAAAGGGGGCTGGAGGAAGCAGGTTTCCTTTAATCACTTAACTCTATCTGGACGGATATTTCCATCCAGATATAGACTGTGCAGCCCCCGGACCAGTGAATGGGAATATAATTCCCATTCACCGATCTTAGTCCCCCGCAGAAAAACTGACGCTCTCTAATCAGAGACCGCGGTATTTCTGCAAAAAAAAAAAAGTTTTACAGCCTCCTTGTAGTTCCTGGTAGCGTGATCGTACGCCAAATAGTAAACTACACCCACATACATTTTTTACATTACATTAGTTTACATTTATAATTATCTGTTTCCCTCCCACATCAAAAATTATCCAAATACATTTTTTAATAAAAAAAAAAAATTTACAATTTAAAAAAAAAAAAAAAACTTAAATAGTTACCTGAGGGTCTGAACTTTTTATAAATATATGTCAAGAGAATATCTTATTATATTTTTTTTTTTAAATTATAAGCTTGTAAAGAGTGATAGATGCAAATTGAAAAAATGCACCTTTATTTCTAAATAAAATATCGGCGCCTTAATTTGTGATCGGGACATAATTTGAACGGTGTAATATCCAGGACAAATGGGCAAATAAAATACATGAGTTTTAATTACGGTAGCATGTATTCATTTTAAACTATAATGGCCAAAAACTGAGAAATAATGAATTTTTTCCATTTCTTTCTTAATCTTCCTGTTAAAATGGATTTAGAAAAAAATAATTCTTAGCAAAATGTACTACCCAAAGAAAGCCTAATTAGTGGCGGAAAAAACAAGATATAGATCAATTAATTGTGATAAGTAGCAATAAAGTTATTGGCGAATGAATGGAAGGTAAACGTTTGCTCGCATGCATACGATTTTCGACACTGTAGGCTGAAGTGGTTAACTTCTTGTCATTTTCTCTTTAATGTCTGAGCTCAGAAAACTAAGGCCGGGTTTCCACTGCTGCGAATCCCGGCCGATTCCCCGCCCACGAATTCGGATGGATTTCAGCAGCCTACAGAAGTCTATGAGAGCCATCCGAATTCGTGGCCGAGGAAAAATCTGAGGCCCTGCAGCATAATTTCGTCCGTAGCTGTCCGAATCCCATAGCCGTGCATAGCGCGGCTAGAGGGATTTGGCTGCAAGAGGCAGCAGTTGTGCCGGCATCGCGTCTCGCAAGACGCATGCCGCCGCACAAATGGAAAAGTAGCCTTAGTATATTTCCCTAAAGCTTTCCTTCGCACATTTCTCAGTGTGACAGAAATAGTTCCCTTGTGGAGAGTAATTGCCTAACTTTCGTGTAGACAGATGCGTCTGTAGAGCAACCACAACAGACCTCTCTCTGGTTCTACTGGCAGGTTGGGGTCTGGCCGCACCGTCATGCTGCTGAGCTGGTTTCAGTAATGTGTCTGTGTGCACTAAGCAGGGAGATTAGATAGTGTATAGACAGTGCTGTCTGATGTTTGGTACACACCATGCAATTTCCTGTCAGAAGAACAGGATGAATCCATTTCAGGCAGGTTCGATATAATTTCCGATCGTTTTTGTGATCGATTTTCTCATCACTTCTATACAAAATTGAAAAAACAATCAGAAATCAGATCGGACCTTTTGGAAATAATTGTTTTGACTCGTAGCTCTGACAGGAAATTGCATGGTGTTTGCCGGGCCTAATGGGCTCTTTCAGTCACCTCTCTGTATGTGCTCTGCAAAAAGACTTCCAGTGTTCTCCCCAGGCTCATTCAGCCGGGTGCTCCACCCGGCTAGATTTGGTGACCACCCGGCTGTCATCGGCTCACCTCTTCACCTCCTCCTATGCTGTAAGCAGAGTTGCCCTGCATTTTCACCTCGCCCCACCCGGCTACTTTTTCATGCCACCCGGCTACTTTTTCATGCCACCCGGCTGGAAAAAAATTCTGGGGAGAACACTGACTTCATTACTTATTAATTGATTTGTGTAACATCACACAACTGTGCTTTTAGGTTTTTTATATATCAATGTTTATATCGAACTAGTTTCATAACGGGTGCTAGTAGGCCTGAACGATTTTAGGAAAAAATTGAATTGAGCGATTTCTGTCTGAAATTGCGATTTTTATTTGATTCACGATTTCCTTCAAATCAAACTTTGTTCCCCTCTGTGCCTGTTTGTTCCCCCTCTGTCTCTCTTTGTGCCCCTTTGTGTCTCTCTTTGTCTCTCTCTGTGCCTCCCCTGTGTCTCTCTTTGTGCCCCTTTGTGTCTCTCTGTGTCTCTCTCTGTGCCTCCCCTGTGTCTCTCTTTGTGCCCCCTCTGTCTCTGTGCCTCCTCTGTCCCCCAAGCTGCATCAGTTCTGCACATAGCTTCAAGCACGAGTCCAGCGATGCCTGTCTATCCACTTCACCTCCTGCAGGCTCTAATGCACGGAATAGTTCCTGTATGTCATGTGACATACTTCCTGTAGGTCATATGACTTACAGGAATCTGGAGTTTTGCCAAGCACAAGAGCCGGCAGACGGCGATAGAGGACGGATAGCGTTGGACTTGTGCGGAAGGTATGTCCAACGCTGCGGGCCGCACGGACTTGGACTTTGGGGAAGTTTGAAGCCACTTCTTCAAACTTCCCCATGTGGAAATGAAGTGATCGCGATAATTGCCGCTTTGACGATTCGAAAATTGTGATCTTGGTGATCACGATTTCGGTTTAAATCCGATTTATCTTTCAGGCCTAGGTGCTAGGGAACTCTGTGCGCGGCCGCAACCACTAATTGACCTACCGCACACACCTGAGTGCAACAGCTCCGCACGTATGCACTTGGCTGACATGGGAGAAGACGATGGACGTAAGATACTTAGGGGAATTATTAGGTAAGATTAGTTAAGAGCAGCAGCAGCGCCGTATGATGTAAACAGCGGGGATTTCTTCCCCACCTGTTTACATTTTGCCGGCGTGAACTGACATGGAAAGGCCGTTTCCATGGTAACCCGCAGACGACCAGTTTACGCCAATCGGCGTTAGCTGGTCGTCAAGAGGTTAAAACCCTGACATAACATTCAATAAAAACATGTTTTCCTACTTTTTATATGCCATACGGTTATCATATCTGCATTTGTACATAAGTATTATTATTCATTTAGAAGTTATAGGTTCCCAAAAGTACAGTTGCGATCTAAGGCAGCGCTGTACTGGGGACAGCTGAGCTTTCGGCTGTCATAGGCAGCCTGTGACAGTTGATTGCTGTCATTGGCTGTTGGAGGGAATTAAAAAAATATATAAACAAACAAAAAAATAAACAAACATGCTGGCAGCAATCAGAGCCCACCAACAGAAATCACAAACATGCTGGCAGCAATCAGAGCCCACCAACAGAAATCACAAACATGCTGGCAGCAATCAGAGCCCACCAACAGAAATTTCAAACATGCTGGCAGCAATCAGAGCCCACCAACAGAAATCACAAACATGCTGGCAGCAATCAGAGCCCACCAACAGAAATTTCAAACATGCTGGCAGCAATCAGAGCCCACCAACAGAAATCACAAACATGCTGGCAGCAATCAGAGCCCACCAACAGAAATCACAAACATGCTGGCAGCAATCAGAGCCCACCAACAGAAATCACAAACATGCTGGCAGCAATCAGAGCCCACCAACAGAAATAAGCATCACACCAACAGGGTGTGATGTTGTGACCATGGCCCTGACCGTTATCTGTCTGTGAACCTCACTGCATTGTGGGAAATAACTTCTCTTTTACAACTGCCAAGCAAGCCGCATCTCTCTCTGTGCATAGAACTCTCAGTAAACAAACATTCTGTACAGATCACCTGGCAGAACTAAAGATGTCGCCACCTGTGATGAATTTCAAAACGTAAATTGGGGAGAGGAAAGATTTTACAATGGGCAAACAATAACTAATTTGTAAATTAATGTTGTAAAAAAAAAAAAAAAAAGCAATTTTATTACGTTATTTTCACTACAGTTCCTCTTTGAAGTGGGCCTGAACTCAGAACTTCCTCTCTGCTCTAAAGATAAGCAACAGCATAACATATTAATCTTTAAAGAAAAACATTTATTTGTTACAGCTGATACATATCCTGTAATAAATCTGCAGTGTGTCTACTTCCTGCTTTCATGGAAGCAGACATTGGGTTAACACCCAGTGTTTACAGATTAGCTGATCTGCCAAGGCAGCCAGCTGACCCAGCTGAGAGATCTAGTTACAGTTATGTTTTTAGTCACAAATGAGGGGGAATTAGACATGCTAAACTCTCTAAATACATACAGGGTGCATTTCTCTCTGTTTTCTTTGTGTCCTGTGCAAGAGTTCAGGTCCCTTTTACCTGCGGTTCTCCATTCTTGAAGAATGCTAGTAAATCAGGTCCTATGTGTTACATTTTGAAAGTGAAGGCTCTGTACACTGTTAGTGCAATTAGCCAGCACCTTAGCTTCAGAATAGCCTGTGACAGAATAGACAGTTTTTGGCGGGATTAGCTGGACAGCACGAGGGGATTTTCTAGCCTGTGACAGAATAGACAGTTTTTGGCGGGAAGCTGGACAGCATGAGGGGATTTTCTAGCCTGTGACAGAATATACAGTTTTTGGCGGGAAGCTGGACAGCATGATGGGATTTCCCCAAAATCTGGAAACTCCCCGTTGCACATAAAGAATGAGAGATGTGGATTGAACATGTTGGGGAAGCTCTTCTGTTGAGCCGTGTGGAGAGTGACTCAGCTGCCTGCGAGGTCACTTCATACCACAGTCTGTAATATTACATCACACCTCGCGCAGCTTCCAATATCCCAGAAGCCTCTCTGGTTTATTGTCAGCAGGCAGGAGCTTTCATTTCCCTAAGTGAGATGTGTGCGATTATCTCCTGTGTGCTCGGGAGCAGCGGGACGGGAGGCTGGGGCAGAGGAGGCGTGGGTGAAACCAAATGAATGAACAGGCATTTCAGACAATAAGAATAATAATATGAACAATTTGTTCCTATTAGTTCTAATTGTGGTAGTATAACACACAAGTGATTCCACCTGCTCATTCCGTACAATTAGGAGGCGGAACCATGGTAAAAATACTTCTGCGGCGTCTGGTTACATAACTGCCCGACAGCTGAGAATTCGCAGCATGCAGAACAGCAATAAAGAGAAATTAAAGTTATGATTTAAAAGGGAACTCCACTTTCATTAAATTGCGGTTTAATGTTAAAGTGACACTAAAGCGAAATAACCCTTATGATATGATTTGTATGTGTAGTACGGATAACTAATAAAACATTAGTAGCAAAGAAAGGAGTCTCATGTTTTTATTTTCAGGTATATAGCTTTTTTTTTTATTATATAACATTTACAAACCACACTGTATTTTAAACTATGAAACAGAGCAGGGCTAATTACCCTTTCTACTTCCCTGCAGTCAAAAGCTTATCTGAAGCTGCCTGTCACTGTTTCTTTGCAGTATAAGTGCCTCAGAATACAGCACTGTAGCTGACTTAACTGGTTGGAGAGCTCAGAGAAGCTCTTTTGCATAGATAACTGAAGTTTCTTAACTCTTCCTGTGCTGTAAACAATGTGAGACTGATTTCTTTGCTAATAATGTTCTATTTCTTAGCTGTACTACATATACATTTCATTATCTCATATGTTTATTTTCACTTCAGATAACAAGTGTTATATAAGTCATTTTGTCATCCATTGCAAACAAACACAGAACTAATATAGTATCCTCTCTGATAAGCCAACCACAGTATTTTCTTGCCAAATTATATCAAGTGACCCCTTTATATGTACCGTATATACTTATGAACACCCTACTAACTAAGGGCCCTTTTCCACTAGCAATCGCTAGCGTTCACGCTGAACGCTAGCGATTGCTGAATCGCAATTACCGGTGATTCCCCGACGTTCGCGGCCGCGATTTTGCTATGCTATGCACTGCATAGCAAAATCGCGGCAATTATCGCTCCGCCGCGCGTTCGCGTTCCCGGCAAAAACGAATCGCGGTAGTGGAAATGACCTACCGCGATTCCTATGTTAAAAAGCAAACCGTAGCGATTGTAAAATCGCTAGCGGTTTGCGTTTTTGCGATTCAGCAAGCGCAAACGCGCTGGTGGAAAAGGGCCCTAACAGCCGGTTTTAGTCATTTATTGTGTGTATAGATTATTTTTGGGCTACAAATAGACTTAAATTAATTAATCTGAGATGCTGTCAATTAGTCAGATGTTTGGGGGAGACTTCTCTTTTACTATTACACTTGGGTCTGTACAGGTGCAGATCCAATATTGTTACATGGAGCCGATAGTAAAATCTCGATAATATAGTATTACTGATATCTTAACTATCTGGATGAAACGGCACCCACATTACCAGCTGCCGAGGCAACACGAAGGCGCATAAACCACCCATCAGCTGTCAGGGAAAGGTGTCAGAAGGTAATCTACTGAGGAGGGGCTTTTCAGAGCAGTCTGTGCTGTGGCTGGTTGAGTTATGAAGCCTGGTGCAGCTGTCTCTCTGCAGCAGTATAGGCAGAAGGTATAGATGAGACTGTCACAGGCTCACTGGAGTGGGAAGAGGGACATGTGGGGGTGGACAGTGTGAGAAGGGCTTGGAGGGAAGCCAAGCAGTGTATTTCTCATATTGGCTGCTACTCTGGTCAGGCACACGGGACTGCACAGGCCATGAACAGCTCCCCCCCCCCCCCCAACATAAACTTTAAGATCTGGGTGGATTTGATTTAAATTAAACTGATTTCAGTGAGTCAGTGAGGCTTGATTTAAATCATAGTTTTCCACGTAAAGACTTAATTCTTGCTGGTATAACTTTATAAAAACGGGCTGTATTTATACTTACCTGGGGCTTCCTCCAGCCCCATGAGGTTCGTGGCATCCCTCGTCCTCTTCAGGCACACAGTCCTGCTGATATCTCACACGGTAATCTGTCCGGCCGCGTTCTTCTGCACATGCGCTGCTTGACCGCACGCTCCACGTCCTGCTCCCACAGCCAGGAACCTTCTGTGCAGGTACGTGTGCAGCTGACCCGCCCATGCACTGAAGAGGACGATTGGCCAGATTACCGGGTGAGGGAGGGGCCGAAGAAGACGGCTGGGGAGCCCATGCACCTCATGGGGCTGATGAAGCCCCCAGAAAACGTATAAATACAGCCCATTCATTTATCTTAGTGCCTTTAAAGGGAAGGTTCAGGGACACCTTGAAAAAAATAAAAAATCCCTATCCACTTACCTGGGGCTTCCTCCAGCCCATGGCAGGCAGGAGGTGCCCTCGCCGCCGCTCCAGAGGCTTCCGGTCGTCTTCGGTGGCCGACCCGACCTGGCCAGGCCGGCTGCCAGGTCGGGCTCTTCTGCGCTCCAAGGACGGGCTCTTCTGCGTCCCACGCGGGCGCGCTGACGTCATCGGACGTCCGCCGGGCTGTACTGCGCAGGCGCAGAACTACTGCGCCTGCGCAGTACAGCCCGGCGGACGTCCGATGACGTCAGTGCGCCGGCGTGGGACGCAGAAGTGCCGGGCCTTGGAGCGCAGAAGAGCCCGACCTGGCAGCCGGCCAGGTCGGGTCGGCCACCGAAGACGACCGGAAGCCTCTGGAGCGGCGGCGAGGGCACCTCCTGCCTGCCACGGGCTGGAGGAAGCCCCAGGTAAGTGGATATCGATTTTTATTTTTTTCAAGGTGTCCCTGAACCTTCCCTTTAAACAACACTTGGACCATTTTTCACCTTATTAGTATTTGGAAATTAAAGATGCAAGAGGAAAATAAAAGAAAACTTTTAGGCGAGGGAGTAGTGGTCGCGAGGGGGCCGGGGCAGGCTTATGCGACCGGCACGCTATACCCTTACCGGTCAGGATATAATCTGGGCTTTATTCCAAGTGTAGAATCCAGCATTGCATCCACCGTCTTTTCTGTGCTGAACGTTCATTTTTCATAGAGGATCGTTGTGAGAAAAGTGTCCCATTTATCTTACTTACTGTCCTGTTCAGAACAATATGATTTGAGCCTTATTTCAAGTGACCGGGACAAATGGCCCTGCTGTCTCTGCGTTCATATTTTAGGAGCAGCGATCTGTCATTACCTGGCGAGACATTGTGCGGATCAGCCCAGAAAAATGGCTTAGGACAAAAGCTAGAACTGGTTTATAGCAACAGCATGGATTTCTGGAAAACTGCTGTGTTGTCTGTCATCCAATCTCCCATCAATCGTTCCACAGACAAAGTCGTGCTTTTATTTTATATTTTCTCCCCAGCACTTACGCCCGTCACAAGTACAAAGTGTTCATTTAAAAAAAATGTTATTTTAGAAAGGAGACACCGCAGTCTTAAAGGATACCACAACTGACATGTGGCAAATTGAGATAGACATGGGTATGTACAGTGCCTAGCACACAAATAACTATGCTGTGTTCCTTTTTTTCTTTCTCTGCCAGAAAGAGGTAAATATCTGGTATGTAAGTGGCTGACTCAGTCTTGACTCAGACAGGAAGTGACTACAGTGTGACCTTCACTGATAAGAAATTCCAACTATAAAACACTTTCCTAGCAGAAAATGTCTTCTGAGAGCAAGACAGAGATAAAAAAGGGGGAATTTCTTATCAGTGAGGGTCACACTGTAGTCACTTCCTGTCTGAGTCAGGACTGAGTCAGCCACTTACATACCTGATATTTACCTCTTTCAGGCAGAGAAAGAAAAAAAGGAACACAGCATAGTTATTTGTGTGCTAGGCACTGTACATACCCATGTCTATCTCATTATGCCACATGTCAGTTGTGGTATCCTTTAAGTGATACTGAAGCCAGGAGATGAAAAAAGTCACATCTGAGAGGGAAGGGTCTGTATCCTATAGTAATGGTTAGGATGGAGGCCCCCAATGTATGTTCTATTTTAGGGTTTCAAAATATAAATAAAAAAAAAATAGAGGTACCGTAATTGCTTACCTCTCCAGAAGATAAAAACACCAGTTCAACTGGGAAAAAAGTTTTTATGTAAATAAGCAATGTGACAACGCGTTTCACAGGTACTGGCCCGCTTCCTCTGGTCAATAGAAAATGCCTTGATAGCATAGGGCATAGTGTAGGCGCCTCTAATCCTACACCTTTATTATTTTTTTATTTATATTTTAAAACCCAAAATAAAACACACATTGGGTGCCTCCATCCTACCCACTACCAGTCAGACCTCCTTTGGAGGTAATAGCTTTGCAGTTTTTTTGGAAAGTCATCGTACTACAGGAGAGCGACCATCCAGCAGGACCTGGAGTACTGAGCAGGGACGGTTTATTCCCTGCAGGCCTATACGGTGGTTGCAGGAACTGCAACCCACCTTTCTGAGTATATATTTATATACTTTTATCCTCCCTACATCTGACTATACTGCACCATTGGGCTCCTGGTCTCTCCCTGCGTCTCATCTAGGTATTCTTGGCCCTAACAAGAATCCCCAAAGAAAACCCCCCTATAGCTGAATCCTGCCCCTCATTCCAGCACTGTCACCTCCGTTGCACGTATTTGATCAAGTGGTTGAATACACCGCCTGGGATCCTCGGAAGCACTTGCATCCCCGAGTGCTTACAAAGACATGCATAGGCGCACACTCGCGTATGCGGAGCACTTAGCCCCGAGGGCTCCTGGTGGTTGCAGATTCAAACGGGACATCGCTGGGACTAGGACACCGTGAGAGCATCAGGAAGGTTCTACAAGATCCAGAGCCTTCCTTTTCCATAGTGAGTAGGTGACTTTTTGTTTTTCCCCTCACTACAGATTTGCTCTTCGCCTCACGCACTACGGTATATGAAACTCAGCCGAGGGGGGCAATAACTACCGCCTCTGCTAAGAATCTAGCCTATGTACAGCAGCCAGCGATTATCCTGGCAGTCTGATTTGGCTGAGCGCCGGCTGAGAGCGTTGTTCTCCCTACCCGCCGCGGAACGTCCCTTCCGCACCACTCTGTAGGCCCTCCTACTTCCTGCCCCCACCCCTGCATAGCAACAGAACACATTACCAGCTCACAGGCTAGCAATAATTCTGTGCAGTGTCAGCCTTGCAATGTCACCTGGAGGACCAAGTCCCGATCCCTGTCGGACCACATGCCTTATACTTGTTTACGAAGCTTAAAAGGAACCCGAGGCAAATGGAGGCTGCCGTATTTATTTCCTTTTATACAATGCACTTTGTATGGCTGTCCTGCTGATCTCATTCGCTGCATTAGTTTCTGAATCACACACCAAAAACAAGCATGCAGCTAATCCAGTCAGACTTCATTCAGAAACCCCTGATCTGCACGCTTGCTCAGGGTATATGGCAAAAAGCGTCACAGGCAGGTTCCCTTTGTGCAGCATCAACCCTAGATTGGGCAATTTCTGACACAGGCCCTGCAGGAGGCTGGTCCATTAGTGGACATATCTGCAGCGCACACTCAATGGCAAACCTAAAGATAAGCAAGCATTGCTTATCTGGCATTAACACAATAGTTTAAAAATGTTGGTTTCGCTAATGGTCAAAGATAATGATATGTGGTCTTCCATGTGCGTGAAATAGCCAAACAAACATCCAGCAAGCAAAGAGTTGATCTGATCTGCGTGTCGACAGCGCGGCTGTGATTTATGGGGGCATAGCAGAGCGCAGGGGGAACTTAGGGGGGATTGAGATAGCAAGAGAGGCTAGGCAATATAAGCAGACCCAGCCTCTGTGTGCAGATAGCATTGTCAGAACCCACCTCGGGTTCTCTTTAAAAAGACCGTAATTAAAGTAAAATGCACATAAGCCCTTATGTTCAATTCACTTTTTCTCCTAGGTGACATTTTTACACCTTATCAGTAAAATACCTTTTAAGCCGCCAGCAAGAGGGAAAATACTCCGACTTTTGACAGCACTTTTCCTCCTACTTTTTGTTACTTTTTCATTCGCAGAGTGCTGAAAAGCTACTTTAAACAGAAAATGGAAAAATGATCTCTTAGGAGAAAAGGTGAATTTAATTCAGGCTATGTTGTCTTCCTCTGATCTTCTTCTAAAAGGGCTTTGTTTCTCAGCCTTGTTACAGGATGTATCTGTTTCTAAAAGATGTTTGCCAAGGACCCTCCTTTTGTGAATATCAGTGACTCAAGTAACCTCTGACACATACGGTATATATTTCTAAGGACCAATTCACAGGGAAGGTCTACACCTTGATAAATGACAGCGGCGCTTATTGATTAAAGGATACCCGAGCTAAACCATACAGTAGAATGGGAGGAGCAGGCAAGTGTATGAAGTAGCCCTCATGTCCACTGCTTCCTCCGTTCTCTTCCGTCACCCTCCTTTTGCTCGCAAATGCCCCACATAACCACTTCCTGGCCGGATGGGTTGGGCATTAGTGCACTGGCCCGGCTGTGCGCATCCTTTATCACGGCCAGAACGCAAAGTACTCCCGACCAGTGCCTGTGTGCTGAAGGGCCGACCAGGAAGTGGGGGTGCGGAGGGTTACAGGCAAAAGGAGGCTGACTGAGGGGAGCAGTGGGCATGACGGCTTCTACATGCACATGCCTGTCCCAACCCCCCCCCCCCCCCCCCCCCCTTCATTTTTTTCTGTATGCTTCATACGTAATTAACGTTTTCTCCTGAGTTTTCTCCTAGGTGATATTTTCAAACTTGTCAATTAAACGTCTTTTAAACCACCAGCAAGCAAAAGAATACTCGAAAAATTATCTCCTAGGCGAGAACTCGGGAGAAAAAGTCAATTGCATATGGCCCCTGGCGTCTGTGAGGAGAGTGTGTAAGTCAGAAGCAGCAGCATTCACCTCAATGCACTGACCGTTATAAATAGTACCATTACTTCAGCAGAAATAACAGCACTTTTATGGTATTATTTACTGCCATTTTCGTTAGGAAAGGCTATTCTGAATCACTACAATGGCTTTTATTTATTTATTTTGGCCAAAGTGGTTTTGTTAGTTGAAGGTGAGGAGAGGTGAGATGTGAAAAACAACAAATTGATGATGTGGAATTTCAACACCGCCTTATAAATAAGCTTGTTAGAGATTTCAAGATGTAACAATAAGAGGGCTTGGCCAAGAGTGTGCTGATAACTGAAATGGAAGGATCGTTTTTAACCTCCTCCCAACCGCCTCATGCCGACGGGCGGTGGGAAGGTGGCGCCGCCAGGACTGCCTAACAGCGAATGGCATCAAGTTGTGGAGGCGGAGATTACCAGGGAATGCGTGCGCATTTCCTGCTGAGTTACGGAGCCAGGGATCTGTTAGCCTGCCAGCCGTGATCGGAGCTGGCGGGCTGTTAGTTTAAAAAAAAAAATAAACATTTGTACAGTGCTGCGATCTAGCACAGCGATGTACAGGGGACAGCCCTGTCACTTAATTGTCCCTCTGATTGTCTCACAATGTAATCCTTCGCATAGGCTGATGCCTATGCAAGGGTAGTGTAGTGGATGCAGTCAGGGCCAATTTAGGGGAGAGGTCGGGAAATGGGGAAAAAAAGGATTACATTTTTTTTTTTAATGATTTAATAAAATAAAATTCGCAGCAGCAATCGGAAACCACCAAAAAATGCTGCATTAGTGGCAAAAAAATTAGGTAAAATTCATTTGGGTGGTAAGTTGTATGGCTAAACAATAAATTGTTAAAATGGTGCTAAATTGAAAAAAAAATCTCCTGATCACTAGGGGGGTATAAACCTGTGGCCCTCAAGTTTTAATACAACCTAATCATAAAAGGCTTTGGTTGTTGTCTTCCCCATTGTACCTTCATGCCACATGCAATGATGCACAGGGTACCACATCAAACCTGAGGAGATACACATGGGCCCTGGTGGGCAGAACCAGTGAAGGAACCTCACTTAGCTGAATACATGTTCAAGTCTTTGAAGAAAAGGATACATAAGTCTTCATGCAAATCTAAAAATGGGGGAGGGGGTTCTCCTCTGCCCCCCTCCATTATGATGCACCGACCCTCCCGAGCTACTTCCTAGTCGGGAGGGTCGAGGAAATTTAAAACATTTTACACTTGGGAGGTGGCAGAGTCTATTGGGAATCGGTCTGCGGTGTATGGACAAGCAACAGATCCGAGAGAGGGATCTGTCTCATAGTCGGTGCACCTTTACAATTTAACTTTGCCTCATGAGGTAACATGAGCCTAATTGTTTTAAGTTGCAAGCTTCTACCCCACAAACGCTAACAGTAAACACTTCTCCACTTAGCAATCCCATTTTAGATGTTCTGAAGGAAATTAATTTGGAACATCGTCTCGTAGCTGTTCTGTCAGATGTCTGGGACACAGTCGTATCACGAGCTTGCTTTCATGCTGATGCTTCTCGTCTGAACAGTTTATGTAGAACATATTTTTAATTACCTCAGCTCAGAGACACACTGCTGCTTTGTCTCCGCAACCAGATTCAGCCTGACGGGTTTGTCAGACGCCGTCTGTTCTGTCAGAAAATCCAATTGTTCCGTATTAAGCTCTCAACCAAATGCTTATCTTGTGATGGCTGACTAATAGGAACTGATTAAATATTAACAAAGAGAACATATTGTTTTTAAAAATGAAGATGTCATTTTGGAACTGTGTGTTTTACCTCTCAAGTGTACCGCCACCTGCTATGAATTCTGGGTGACAGCTGTCCAACGGAAGACCTTATTTCTTATTTATGAATGTTGGTTCCTCTGTTCGGCTCTGTCTGAACATTATATGATCTCGGGTTTTAGTGTAATTCTGAAGTGCCATGGGAATAACAAGACCAAGGCCTTTTTATTGACAACCCAAGTACATCGCAGTGTAGCAAGTATGTGGGCCCAGACCTGAGTTCAACAGAAAATATGTTTTTCAACTTACTTGCAAAATTCCCATCTTTCTGCAGGAACCCTCAGGGCTCGTTTCCACTATCGCGAATCCGCATGCGTCCAACGCATGCGGATTCACACATGTAATGTAAGTGGATGGGCCTGTTTCCACTCTTGCGTTGGGGATGTGCGTTTTTTCAAGCGGTGAAAAAACGCACAAAAGAGCCAACGAATTCGCCTGCGAGTGGAATGCAGGCGAATCGCACACAACGTATTTAATAGTAAAAACGCATGCGTTTTTTACATGCGTTTTTACCCGCGATTTCGCGTGCGATTTCGCTCCTTTTTAATGTTATTTTGCCCTGGCAGTGTCATGGTTAATTTCGCATGGCACCCTGCCATGCGAAATCGCACGCGAAATCGCGGGTAAAAACGCATGCGGAAACGCATCCGCATGCGTTTTTACAAGCGTCGGAATGCTTAGAAATCGCGTCGCAACAGTGGAAACGAGCCCTCAGGGGTGGACCTACTATTAAGCCATCTGAATCACATGATTCAGGCTGCAAAATCTAGAGGGCAGCGTTTGGACAAACAGTTTAACCACCCTGGCGTTCTATTAAGATCGCCAGGGAGGCTGCGGGAGGGTTTTTTTTAATAAAAAAAAAACATTTCATGCAGCCAACTGAAAGTTGGCTGCATGAAAGCCCACTAGAGGGCGCTCCGGAGGCGTTCTTCCGATCGCCTCCGGCGCCCAGAATAAACAAGGAAGACCGCAATGAGCAGCCTTCCTTGTTTTGCTTACATCGTCGCCATAGCGACGAGCGGAGTGACGTCATGGACGTCAGCCGACGTCCTGACGTCAGCCGCCTCCGATCCAGCCCTTAGCGCTGGCCGGAACTTTTTGTTCCGGCTACGCTGGGCTCAGGCGGCTGGGGGGACCCTCTTTCGCCGCTGCTCGCGGCGGATCGCCGCAGAGCGGCGGCGATCAGGCAGCACACGCGGCTGGCAAAGTGCCGGCTGCGTGTGCTGCTTTTTATTTGAGCCAAATCGGCCCAGCAGGGCCTGAGCGGCAGGCTCCGGCGGTACTGGACGAGCTGAGCTCGTCCAGACTGCTCAGCAGGTTAAGCCACCTGGTTCCTGCCTGCTCGCAGCTCTCCCGCCTGCCCTCCTGGAACACAAACCACCTTCCTCACCTGTGCATCCCAGAATCCCCGTCCTTATTCATAAGCAGGTTTGGTGTTGAGGCATGCTACGGTAAAAACCCAGGTCACTGCTACTGTTTGACTGCAGTGATTGGACCAATGAGGGGTGCCATGGTCCCGCCTGCGAGACCATCAGCACCAATTAACAAAAAGAATAGTGTAGCGGCTGTGAATGGCTGGTCTGGTGCTGGAGATAATTACCGAACACTAGCTGAAATTAATGAATGCTTTAATCTTTGTGAATTGCAGTGTCTTGAGTGATTTACCTCACTAGTCGGTAATTTTACTTGTTAAGTGAATTGGCATTTGGCAAGGTGATCGGTAAAATCAGCTGTTTTCTGCATTACTGAATGCGGTGATGCTAGTGAATTGAGGGCATTGTAAATGATAACACTGTCCAGAGGTATCTGATCTGGCCAATAGAGTTTTCTTCCAGCGGAGGCACCCGAGGACACGGGCTGCATGACTATGAGCAGTATATTGTGGAATTCTGATTGGTTAGCTGTGGACCTTGGCTTCACCACTCACATGGTGCCACACGTTCTCCTTCCCCTGTTTATTGGAAGGCCAGGCATAGCTAATCTCACACTAGTACGGAATGCTGTAAATAATATTCAAGCAGTGCCAATCTATTACTGCACTGAAAGAGGCTTCTGTCCTGAACGCAAGTCATACGACCGTCACAATTCTCCTCTGTTGTCCTGATTATCATATGGTCGTTCCCTAGCAAGCGGGCTGTTTGTTTTCTGTCATTTACATGCTGGGGATGCATACATACTGGAGGCAGTACAGGGTAAGAGCAGAGAGCTATACTTTGTAAAGTAACTTCTGTGAAGAAAACTGCTAGATCTGGTTAGGGATGTAGAGTCCATACAAAAATCAACTGACACCGACTCCTCTGTTTATGAAACCTCCGACTCCAGGTACCCCAAAATGGCTCAGACTCCACAGCCCTGCATCTGGGCGATATCATATCTTGTTTTCCTAGTCTGATTTTAAATATAAGTAGGTTTTTATTACATACCTGAAGGTCAATATCAAAAATATTTTTTTTTTTATAGAGTGGGGAAGTGTTAAAGTATACCGAGCACCTGTGTGGCCAGGAAGCTAAGCACCCTCGTGAAGATGCATCGGCCAATCATCCGCGATGAACGATCGTTCCCAGACGCAAAGAGAGAGCAACATTTTAGGCTGTTGCATTTTTAGGGGGCGTGGTTATAGATAATGGCAGCTGGTGCTGTCTAGTTTTCTTTGTCTGCCAGTAGTAAAAATTATGACGTCCAGACTCATTGTGGGTCAAAGTATATGAAAAAAATACATGGCCAATATCAATCATTACTTGATGTAACCCTAAGCAATACTTACCTTCTGTTGCCACCATTCCCAGCTATATGGCTCTTGGTCTATACAAGGGGTGTCAAACTCAAATACAAAGTGGGCCGAAATTGTACACTGGGACCAAGTCGAGGGCCAATCTCAATGTCTACTGGCCACCATCCTCCATTATAAAGTTCCCAGGTTTCTAGTGGCCCCCCTCCAACCCCTATACAGTTCCCTGTTATCTAGTGGTCCCCTCCCTCCCCTATACAGTTCCCTGGTGTCTGCTTGCTCTCCTCCCTCCACTATACAGTTCCCTGGTGTCTAGTGGTCCTCCCTCCCCTGGTGGTCTAGAGTGAGCCAAACATAATGCAAAGTGGGGAAACCACTTGAGGGCCAAATTTAATGGCTCTAAGGGCCAGATTTGGCCCACGGGCCAGAGTTTGATATGTATGGTGTATGTATACAATCTGAAGTTGGAAACAGTGATCTCTATATTCAAATGTGTGAAAATCTATATTCAGTTGTGCTACGTTCCTAGTCATCTGTTTAATCTCAGGATTCTAAATGTGAAGCTGCTGGTGTGGAGAGTCGCACGGTAACATGGCAGTGTGAAGACTGCGACCGCGAGGTGTCAGAATGTGCTGTGTGGTGGTTACAAGTTGGCTGCCGGAATAAAAAGTATCCTCTTCTCAGCAACACACATAAGTAGCTCTTTTCCCAACAACTTTGGGTATTTTTTGCTTATAATAAAAATTTACCTAAAGCCTGGCTTTTCTGAGGTTTTGAATATTTCACATTTGCCATCCAGCAGATGGATCTAGAAACGTGTATTTGCTTTAAACATAATTTCCATTATCCTCTTTCCTCTGTTCCTTTTTTTTTTTTTTTTTTTTTTTTTTTTCACAACTACTTGACAATTTTCTGTGCCTTTTTTTTTTTTTTTTTTTTTTTTTTTACCACCAGTGGTGGTTTTTTACCATAAGGCACAGTAGGCTTGTGCCTACAGGCGCCTGATGATGTAAAGGTTGCTCACTCCTCTCCCCAAGTGCCTCCCTATCTCCTTCCATATGTAGAGTCCCAAAAGGAGTGTAAAGGTTAGAGGTTAGTCACCTGACTCTCAGCATTCCACTGATGAGATCTCCCGTCAACTGGGGGAACCTCTAGCTACCTAATACTATGGGTCACCTCTAGCTACTTAATACTACTACTGACCACCTAATACTAAATGGCATCTGTAGCAACCTACCCTGGTCATGGGAAGTAAGGGAGAAGTGACAGCTGGGCCAGCCTGCACACTTGCGGTGCAGTTCGGTGGGGGTTTGTAGGTTCATGGAGGGCGGAGTCTGGGGTGCCAGAACATCTGTGCCTATAGGCTCCTGTGATGTAAATCCAGGCTTGATCAGTGGCGTTTCCTCTTGACATGTTGGAATGCATGATTTTGTTTCACATAATTTTTCAGGATTCATTGTTGGAAAATGGATCTTTGTAGGTTTAAATGTCATAAACTGTGCTCGACCCACCCAAAAAAAGGCACCCCCCCACCACCACGACCACCACTTTAAAATAGTATCCTCAGCGTACCTAATTCCCAAATGTGCTTTATTCACTGATGTGGCTGGATAGTGTGCTGAACTCAGAACTTCCCCTCTGCTCTAAAATATAAGCAACAGCATAATAACCTTTAATACTAAATAATAATAATAATAATAAAAGAAAAACATTTCTTTGTTACAGCTGATACAAATCCTGCAATAAATCTGCAGTGTTTATACTTCCTGCTTTCATGGAAGCAGACATATTGTTAACATCCTGTGCTTTCAAATAAGCTTATCTGCCGTGGCAGTCAGCTGACACGGGAGAGATCAAAATACAACTTGTGGTTAGTCACAGATGAGGGGGAATTAGACAGGGTAAACTCTATACATAAACTAAATACATACAGGGTGCATTTCTCTTATGTTTTACTTTGGTCCAGTGCAAGAGTACAGGTCCTCTTTATGGGCTCTGACACAGGAGACCAGGGTTTGAATCTCAGCTCCTCCTGTTTGGTAAGCCAGTAAGCGAACCTTGGGCAATGCTCCCTAACAATGCTACTGCCTATAGAGTGTGCCCTAGTGGCTGCAGCTCTGGTGCTTTGTCTTGTCTGTGTCTTGATACAATGTACAGCACCTCAGAGAACACTGCTGGGCTTCTGTCTTGTGGAGTGCCAGTCACTGCTGCAACCCATCTCCCCATCACCAGCTCCCCAACGAGGACTTGTAAATTAACATACTAATCAAAATTGCCTGACATCATGGTTAGATCTGGACAGGCAGGGATTGGTGTACAAATTGTATGGCTGCCACCTACTGGTAATTAGTTGCTATAACAAGTAATTTAATTTTACCAGTTTACAAATTTTGCAGCGTTTGAACCTAGTGCAACAATCTTTTTCTTTTACCCAAAGGAGCCTGCAATTTAAAGTAGAGCTGGACTCTTGCAGAGGACAGCAAGGAAAGCATAGATGAATGAATGAATCCCTGTATGTATTTAGAGAGTATAGCTTGTCTAATTCCCCCTCATTTGTGACTAAGCACAAGTTGTAATTTGATCCCTCAGCTCTGTCAGCTGGCTGCCTCAGCAGAGCGGCTAATTTGTAAGCACAGAATGTTAACCCTATGTCTGCTTCCACGAATGCAGGACGTAGACACACTGCAGATTTATTGCAGGAGTTCTGCAAGCTGTAATAAAAATGTTTTTCTTTATATACTATTATGCTGTTTCTTATCTTTTAGAGCAGAGCTGAAGTTCTGAGTTTAGGTCCACGTTCGTCTTCCTGCCATGCTCAGACAAGCACAAAAATGATTAAAATTACGTTGGTTTCTAACTAGCTAATACCCCTTAGAGTATTTATTTAAAATGTGGTAAGAAGCCAGTTGGGCCAATCAGTCAGAGCAGGTACTTGGGGCGCAATTGGCGGGCCAGAAATTGGGCACTGCCATAGCGGCCAATGTCAGTTTTTATAAATGGCGGGTAATTGAGGTGCAGGAGTAGTTATACTATAGCCAAACTCTGGGAGTGGCTGTAGCGCCAATCTCTGGTTAGTGGGCGGGGATTAGTGCTGGAGCGCCAGAGATTGGCTGCTGTGTAGCCAAACCCCAGATAGTGGCAGCGAGTCCTGTTAGCGGCAATGAATAGCGGTGATGTTGGGTATATAGGTAGGGGTTAGATTAGTGTTAAGGCTCATACACACGTCCAGCATGCACACAACCACATGACAAACCAAGCCTGACAAACCACATGACCTGTACGTATACACCCCTAGACTGCTAAACGACTAACTCAATTAACTGCACACGCAAGAGGACTGATGGACTACACATTCAAAATAGTCTTTCAAACACCTTGTACACACACACCAACTGCGCACCAACTGCATGATATCAAACCAACATAGATCCAACAGTTGTATGGATCAAACTGCCTGTTATCAGTTACTCGTAAAGTTGTTTGCACGCATACACATGCTTGATTATCATCTTACAGACTAAAGTCATGCCCTATACACACGCTCAACAGCGGTCTTTTATGCTTTCACGACTTTTGTTGTGAAACAAGTTGAACACCTAAAAAAAGTTGTTTGCTATTGTTCAAAGAGCTGATAAGAAGTCAACACAACTGTTGTATTGACTTCTTATCAGTCTTATCAGCTCTTTGAAAAATAGCAAAATACATTTTTTTAGGTGTTTCAACTTGTTTCACAACAAAAGTCATGAAAGCATAAAAGACCGCTGTTGAGCGTGTGTATCAGATGATATTCAGGCTGCAGGTTGGTCCGTGTGTACTTAGCTTTAAGTGTGAGGATAGGATAAGATAGGCCGATGGTAGAATCTATGTTTGCCCCAGAAATGTTTTCCAGCCGGGTGGCATGAAAAAGTGGCCAAGTGGAGCAAACCAGGTGAATGCAGCAGGGCTGTGTAGTCTGTACAAAATTCACTCAACTTCAACTCCTCAGTTTATGAAACCACCAACTCCGACTCCAAGTACCCAAAAATTGCTCCGACTCTTTCGTCTAAGTTTTACAAAGGCTTGGTTTAAAAATCATCCGACTCTGACTCTTCAGTTTATTGAAACCGACTCTGGGTACTCAAAATTGCTCAGACTCTGACTGACTGCACAGCCCTGGAGTGTTTGGAATGAAATTTTTCTGCGGAACTCTGCTTACAGCATAGGAAGAGGATGGGGAGGTGAGCCGATGACAGCCAGGCGCTCACCAAAATTAGCTGGGTGGAGCACTTGGCTAAGAGAGCCTGGGGAGAATACTGGGTAGAATATCTGTACCATTTCCGATATTCTGCTATCGTCAATATCTTGCCCCCAACTTAACGCTCATGTACGCCTGTCCGTAGGGATGATCACTGAGATTTTCCAGCTTGTATACAGAATTGTATGCAGCTTTGAATTAGGCCAATCAAATGCATTTCCTGCAGATTTTTCTTGGCCCAACACTGCATACAGTTTGTTGAGCCCGGCGGGGGGCGGCTCCACATATTTATAGATTTTATGCTGAAATCTATTGAAAATTGATTGCAAATCTGCGTTACAGCGTGTGGCAGTAACAGATGCCTCTCTGATCAGAGAATCTATCTGGTGGTCACCTATAAGCGTATGGCCACCTGATCGTGTCCTGAGTTCTCTCCAGTTCTGTGTAATATTTCATACAACTAAACCTAAATCCCCCCTTCCTGATGCCTAACCCTAAAAAACCCTTCCTGATGCCTAACCCTAAAGTCCCCCTTCTTTATGCCTCACCCTAAAGTCCCACTTCCTGACACCTAATCCTAAAGCCCCCCTTCCTGATGCCTAACTTTAAAATCCCCCTACCTGGCGTTGCATAACCCTAAAACCCCTCTTCCTGACACCTAAGCCCCCCTTCCTGACGCCTAACCCTAAAATCCCCCTTCCTGATGCCTAACTTTAACTCCCCCCTCTCCTTACCTTATTATTTTAAAAAGGGTAAATTTAAAAATGTTAATTTCAAAATCAAAGTAAGTTCAAACACTATAACTTTCTAATTTTCAAAACTGTATTTATCGTGCACGCAAATTTCTGCTTTCAGCACCCAATATCCGATATGTGCCGATATTAGCACCTGTGCTGGTGCCCAAATTGTCCATTAGCCGTGGGCGCCAACATTTCCTGCTTCCCCAGGTTCAGGCAAAGGGAGAGAAAGTGATGCCTAATGATGAGCTGTTTTGTCTTTCAGGGTGGCCACATAAAAAGTAATGATGTCTAATTTCCGTGATTAGTAATGCACTTTAATAAAAAGCCATTTGATCAGACAGGGATCCTCTGTACACTGTGTGTGTGTAATGTATACTTGTAGACAGTAGAGGGTGCTGCAGGATAATAAAATATTTGCAAGTGCTCCATATTTTAGTACAGTCCACGTGCTGCAATTTAATTTGATCTGCTGTTTGCTTTGTGAGGCGATTATCAAGGCTTCTAGGCAGGTTTTATGAACCAACTGCGTTAGTGATTTCTGATGGCCTGCTGAGGAAAACACCAACATGAAAAATACAACACTCCTGTGTTAAGCGTACGAGAGGTATCGCCACCAGGAGACTTGGGCTCAGGATACAGCCGGTATATGGCTGATCCTGCTGCTGCACAAGTCCCGGCCGTGTTAAATACTATTTCCCCCTCCAGGCCGCCATGGATGGTGGGGAATGAAATAGTTCAACTTCCAGCAATCGTTGGAAGCCGAATTATTGTGTTTTAAAAGCAACTTCAGCTCCATCTTCTGACGGCGCGAAGTTACTCCCTGTGCACTGCTATAGCTGTAATTCCTATTACGGCCTATGGTGGCGCCGGCTGCGCCCAAGTCTCCTGCGCTGGATTCAGCATGTTCGTGTGTTAATGTTTGGGTGAAATTCAATTTGCACAAATGGAGGAAGCTACGATTACAGTTACGGCGCTCTTCCAATCGAAGTTGTGCTCGATCTCAAAATCATAGGCGTGGCAAGTGGAAAAGGTCCCTTAGGGGGGTTTTATCCTGAGTTTTATGTGCTCCTGCTGCTCCTCTGCCTCTTATACTTTTAGTAATAGAGCCTGAACGAGCCTGCAGATTAGAGGTTTCTGACAAGACTAGCTGCATGCTTGTTTCAGGGGTGTGATTCAGACACTACTGTCTAGAAAGATCAGCAGTACTGCCAGGCAACTGGTATTGTTAAAGTGTACCCGAGGCGACATGAGATAAGCATGTGTATGTACAGTACAAAACATTAATAACCAGGCTGTTTGACTTGTTTTATTTTGCTGCCTGAGAGAGTTAATTTCTAGGCATGGAAGTGACAGCTTCTGTCTCGTCGGGAGTATAGTGTAGTAAACATCACTGAAAAGATGAAATTACAGCCATAAAAGTTTTTCTGGCAGAATTCAACATCTGAGGAGAGGGAGAGATGAAATACATGAACTATTGACCTATTTCTAACTCTGGGATACTTAATAGGCTGCCACTGATAAGACACAGTAAAACTTTCAACCTACTTTGTAAATGTTTAAATATAGAAGAAAACCATGGGATACTTAAAAAAGGGTCAATTTTAGGAATAGGAGGATAAATACAATTATTTAACTCATCAGTTTATTTTCACCTCAAGTACACTTTTTAAAAAAGAAATAAATATGGCAGCCTCCATAACCTTCTCACTTTAGTTTTTTTTTTAGTTCCAAAATAGAGAGCTATGGTGTGTGGTGTCTGAAGAATTTGTAGCATTGTATTAGCTGTAGATATAAATAGTTGCCACTAGATGGCAGTGTTAGCTCTTGTACTGTAGTAAAGGTTTAAATTGTCAGTGCAAGCGTTCTAGTCATGTTTTGGACTAGTGACAAGCACTTGTCACATCAGTGGACTGCAAATAATTTGCGAGTCAGTCTTTCCAAATTAGTTTTTGAAAGGCAGATCAGATGTCTCTAAAGCAGATCTTTATAGCTATTTTTTCCCCTTGCAATTGAAACCAACTAACGAAAACTTAAAGAGAACCCGAGGTGTGTTTAAAGAATTTTATCTGCATACAGAGGCTGGATCTGCCTATACAGCCCATCCTCTGTTGCTATCCCAAACCCCACTAAGGTCCCCCTGCACTCTGCAATCCCTCATAAATCACAGCCGTGCTGTGAGGCTGTGTTTACATCTGTAGTGTCAGTCTCAGCTGCTCCCCCGCCTCCTGCATAGCTCCGGTCCCTGCCCCCGTACCTTCCCTCCAATCAGCAGGGAGGGAAGGGATGCAGGCGGGGACTGGAGTTCTGCAGGAGGCGGGGAGAGCAGCAGACTGACACTATAGAGATAAACACAGCCAGCTCTGACAAGCTGTTTGTCAGCAGCTTGGCTGTGATTTATGAGGGATTGCAGAGTGCAGGGGGACCTTAGTGGGGTTTGGGATAGCAACAGAGGATGGGCTGTATAGGCAGATCCAGCCTCTGTATGCAGATAATATTCTTCAAACCCACCTCGGGTTCTCTTTAACCACTTCCGGATTCTCGGAGCGTATATACACGCCCCTGAATCCAGAAGTGTATACCATGGAAACGGCCGCTCGTATGAGCGGCCGTTCCATGTCAGTTCCCGGAGGGTGTCTCCGTGAACACCCTGCGAGCCGATCGGCGGCTCGCAGGGTAAATGTAAACACACGGGGAAGATCTTCCCCGGTGTTTACATGTATACGGCGCTGCTGTGCAGCAGCGCCGTAGAGGAGATCGGCGATCCCCGGCCTCTGATTGGCCGGGGATCACCGGCATCTGATAGGCTAAAGCCTATCCCATCAGGCGCAGGACGGAAATCCGTCCTGCGCCGCTCACAGGGGGAGGGAGGGAAGGGGAAGGAGGCCAGGAAGCGCTGCGGAGGGGGGCTTTGAAGAGCCCCCGCAAGCGCAAGCAGCCGGCGGCGATCAGACCCCCCCAGCAGGACATCCCCCTAGTGGGGAAAAAAGGGGGGGAAGTCTGATCGGCCTGGCTGCTAGCTGATCGGTGCTGCGGGCTGGAGAGCCCACGCAGCACCGATCAGCAAAACATAGCGTGGTAGGGAAGTGGTTAAAGGGGAACTGAAGATAGAGGTATATGGAGGCTGTCATGTTTATTTCCTTTTAATCAATACCAGTTGCCTGGCAGCCCTGCTGATCCTCTGCCTCTAATACTATTCACCATAGCCCCTGAACAAGCATTCAGCAGATCAGGTGTTTCAGTTGTTCAGACTTTAAAGTCAGATCTGACAAGACTAGCTGCATGCTTGTTTCTGGTTTTATTCAGATACTACTGCAGAGAAATAGACCAGCAGGGCTGCCAGGCAACTGGTATTGATTAAAAGGAAATAAACATGACAGCCTCCATATACCTCTATCTTCAGTTCCCCTTTAAGGCCTGTTGTATCTCTGAGGAGGGTCACGTGATCAGCCAAGCAGCCAATGAAAACATAAAGAAGGCAGGGCCTTAGTTCAGAAGACTATAGCAAATGAATTAGTCATTTTTTGGAATGAAATGATGTGTTTGGATTACCCATTGACATTGTGGCCTTCTAGTGAGGTTCAGAGTAGCGAGACCTTTTATACCCATAGTTCAGCTACACATATAGAGGCGCCTACATTCTACTCCTTATGCTGCTAAGGCCTTTTTGTATTGACCTGAGGAAGCGGGCCATGACCTGCAAAATGCATTGTCAATTTTTTTATAAATATTTTTTTCCAGTTCAACTGGTGTCTGGGTAGATTAGGTAGCTGCCCCCCCCCCCCAGTATAGGTTAGGTAGGTGCTCCCCAGTATAGGTTAGATTAGGTAGCTGCCCCCCAGTATAGGTTAGATTAGGTAGCTGCCCCCCAGTGTAGGTTAGATAGGTAGCTGCCCCCCCCCCCCCAGTGTAGGTTAGATAGGTAGCTGCCCCCAGTGTAGGTTAGATAGGTAGCTGCCCCCCAGTGTAGGTTAGATTAGGTAGGTGCCCCCCAGTATAGGTTAGATAGGTAGCTGCCCCCCAGTGTAGGTTAGATTAGGTAGCTGCCCCCCAGTATAGGTTAGTTAGGTAGGTGCCCCCCAGTATAGGTTAGATAGGTAGCTGCCCCCCAGTGTATGTTAGATTAGGTAACTGCCGCACAGTGTAGGTTAGATTAGGTAGGTGCCCCCCAGTATAGGTTAGATAGGTAGGTGCCCCCCAGTATAGGTTAGATAGGTAGCTGCCCCCCAGTGTATGTTACATTAGGTAGCTGCCGCCCAGTGTAGGTTAGATTAGGTAGGTGCCCCCCATTATAGGTTAGATAGGTAGCTGCCCCCAGTATAGGTTAGATAGGTAGCTGCCCCCAGTATAGGTTAGATTAGGTAACTGCCCCCCAGTGTAGGCTAGATAGGTAGCTGCCCCCCAGTGTAGGTTAGATTAGGTAGCTGCCCCTCAGTGTAGGTTAGATAGGTAGCTGCCCCCCAGTGTAGGTTAGATAGGTAGCTGCCCCCCAGTGTATGTTAGATTAGGTAGGTGCACCCCAGTATAGGTTAGATTAGGTAGCTGTCCCCTATAATGGAGGGGGGAGCCGGAGCCACGGGGAGGGCAGCCCGACCCCTCTCTCCCTCTCCTCTCCTGGGCCGCCCTCCGTGCTCCCCCCTCAGATGCAGAGCGAGCAGCCAGGAAGCGCTGTTTACAACTCACCTCCCTGGCTCCAAGCGCTGCTCTCTCGCCGCCGGTCTTCTCCTATCTGCCTACATGCTGATGCACACGCTGCTTCTGGCTAAACAGGAAGCAGCGTGTGTATAAGTGTGTATACAGAGAGGAGACAGGCGGCGAGAGAGCAGCGCTTGGAGCCAGCGAGGTGAGTTGTAAACAGCGCTCCCTGCCTGCTAGCTCTGCATCTGAGGGAGGAGCACGGAGGGCAGCCCAGGAGAGGGAGGGAGAGGTCGGGCTGCCCTCCCCGCGGCTCCGGCTCCCCCCTCCATTACAGCGCCCCCTCCCAACAGCGCCCCGGGCGGCGACACACCCCGCACGGCCCTAGAAATGGGCCTGCCGTGCGCACTCGTCCGTTCCTCCGGATGTGGTCTGCGGTCTTTTCCAACATGCTCCAATTTTCCGGACGGCTCCTCCGTCCACCGGGCTTGGAGCAAGACAGACTGGCTGGGGGAGAGCATTTCAAAGGAGAGATGATGCTCGTGAGAAGTCCTGAATGTGTGTGTGAGAGGAGGAATGTGATTTTTTATTTTTTATTATTTGAGAATATAAAGACATACAAAAAATGGACAACATTGTCCGTACATCATACACTGATGACTAGTATCTTCTTGCAAAAGATAAACATAAAATCAAAGTAAAACTGATGCCGAGGAACCATTCGATCATGGCATATAATCTTTATGCAAATGTTATCTCTTTTGATTGGGTTACCTCAGCGCACAAAAATTAAACCTCAACTTTTAACCCTTTGGAGCAGTGGTTGGAGCATTTTTGGGGGCCTGGAGTCTGGTTTCAATAAACTGAGGAGTCGGAGTCGGATGATTTTTGAACCAAATCCATAGCCTTTGTAAAAATTAGACTAAGGAGTCGAGGAGTGGGAGCAATTTTGGGTACCTGGAGTCAGTGTTTTCATAAACTGAGGAGTCTTGAGTCGGATGATTTTTGTACCGACTCCATAGCCCTGTTTTGGAGTAAAAGAAGAAAGTAGAAGAAAGTTAAAGGAAGGAGGAAAGTAGGAAAAGAAAGAGAGGAAAGATGAAGTACAGTTAGAGAGAAGTCAGGCCTGCTTGGAATATATAGTAGAAAACGGGTCATAATAATAATAATCCTGTCATGGCTGATCACAACATCTTTAAAGTTGATCCGAGAAAAACTTTTACTCATTGCATAGTTGTGTTCCTTTCATATAGTTTATGGTACATTCCTCAAGCCAAATACTAAAGAAGCCTCGTCCACAGCTCCTCCAGTGCCTAGGCATTCTGAGAGCCATGTAGCAAGGGCTTATGGGAGCTCAGTCTGGGCAGGAGGAGGAGGTGTTACTAGCCAGAGATTTCAGAGGCAGAGGGGAGGAGGAGAGGGGAGTGAAGTTTTCACAGGCTGAGAGGGTGGAGATGCAGATCAGCTTGCCTGTGTGTAATGATCACAAGCAGAACATGGCTGCTCTCATTGTATCAAAGGAACAAATAATCATATACGGTACTGTTTGCAGCTAGATTTGCTGTGCAAAGTATCTAAACTTTAGATACGATACTTGTTATAGTTAGTTCTGCTTTAAGATGAGGTGAATGAGACAGTATCCCAGACTTTAAAGAACCTTAGCATGTTATGAGAAATACCATTTTTTATCACTAACAATCTCTCTGCAATGGCTTGTCCATGCTGGTTCCACCAGGCAGTATTATTAATTTGGTCATGTTTGTGACGAGACAAGTTTGATTTTAATGTCAATCTTGCTCCGTTTGTCTGGGCATTGAAACGCCTGCGTTTTGAATGAATAGTGTATGGACGGCCTCTTGAGACTTAGCACTGATGACTATCCGTCTCTTTGTTCTATGACAGGTGCTCAGATCAGCTGCTTCGCCCCCAGCACCTTCTCCTGGAGACAGGCCGCCTACGTGGACTCCTTCTGTTGGGCCGCCGTCCAGCAGAAGCACTTGTCACACAGCGACTCCGGAAACATCCCTCTGTGGCTTCACAAGGTAAGAGCCATCAAGAATAACCTTTCAGAGCTCAGCCGTGACAGTGACTAATCCAGGTCCAGCAATCGCTGGCAGGCACTCAGGCCTCCGAGGCTGCCTGTGCTGATAGAAGACGAGCTAATCCTCTGTAAGGATGGGCTGAGGGTCTTTATATAAATGGCTGACTGGGGACCAATTAAAGTAAGAACCAGTCACATAAAAGCAAGCAATAACAGAGTGGTCTGCCTCTCATTCCTTGTTATTTCTTGCTTCAGCCAGAGTTTCGTATTGTCATCCTGCAATGTGCTCTCATTTGTCAGCCAACATTACTGCTTTAAGTGTAATTCAGATTTTCTTTAACCGGTTCCTGACCGTGCCCTGTTTGGAACCTGTTAACCCTGCCAGGGCATAGATTGCACTGCTCTCCTGCTGTTACAGCCCACTCGCTCTGCAGTCACTATGACAGCAGAGCTCTGTGAGCCGGTCAGGAGCTATTTTCATTGGCTTCTGACTCCGTGATCGATGTGAGCCAATCTCATTGGCTCACAGTGATCACAGGGTCAGGAGCCAATGAATCGGCTCCTGACCGGCTCAGAGAGCTCTGCTGTCATAGTGACGGCAGAACGAGTGAGCTTCAGTGACGAGAGAGTGGCGTGATCAACAGTAGTGGTGGGTTTGTGTGGCATGACGTCGGTAGGCCCCAATTTTTTTAATTAAAGGGCCGGGGACCGCTGGTACCGAAGTGGTTCCATTTTGCATTGGATATCTTATTGGTACACAAGCCTTCGTTTTTTTTTTTTTTTTCTAATAATAAAATTAATGTTCATTTGAGCTCACCGGTAGGCATAGGTCACAGACGCCCCTTGTTAGGGCTGGAGCACACTCAGATGGTAATCTCCACGCAATTTTGCATTACGAGGGAAGCCATGGTGCCCGGGAGGCTGGAGGAAGCCCCAGGTAAGTATAAATAAAGCCAGCGTACCATCTCAGGTATGCTTTAACCCTTCCAAGGAGAAAAATACAAATATGAACACAGCCTTCCTATATGCTAAAATGACACTATACATACATGTTTATCTCCTCATGTTCCATGTTAATTCAGGTACCCTTTAACCCCTTCCCGACTGCCTGCTGCCAAAAGGAGATTAGCGGAGATCGCATGCTACTGATGCTTATGAGAGCGATCACTGTAATTGGATCTGGGGGGGGGGGGGGGGGGGAGTAAAAAAACGACAGCGGCAATCAGATGTCACCAGCAGAAAGCTCTGTTGGTGACAAGAAAAGGGGGTCAATTTCATTTGTGTGCTGCATCGTATGGCTTTGCAGCCATTTTAGGACCACAGGGTTACACCTCCCTAGTGGCCAGGTTATTTTTCTACAAATTAGTGCTCTGTAGCTTTAATAGCTCACTGCAGAGCCACAGAACATTAGAAGCAAAGAAAATAGTATATAAAAAATATAAGGTGCAATGGTTAAGGGCTCTGCCTCTGACGCAGGAGACCAGGGATCGAACCTCGGCTCTGCCTGTTCAGTAAGCCAGCACCTATTCAGTAGGAGACCTTAGGCAAGTCTCCCTAACACTGCTACTGCCTATAGAGCGCGCCCTAGTGGCTGCTGCTCTGGCGCTTTGAGTCCGCCAGGAGAAAAGCGCGATATAAATGTTATTTGTCTATTTGTCTCGTCTTTGTCATATATGATTTTTTATTTTTTTTTATAACATTTCATCATTCTCTAATAATTGCAGTTTCCACAATACACTCGGCATTTTAAATGATTTCACAGAGCAAACTAGTGACTCTAAACTTTTCTTTGCAGAAAAACCATAAACAAAAAAGAAACAATGAGACAGTTGAGATTAGTACTTCAAACGACAGTGCTGTCCACAACCTTTACTAAGGCCTAGTGCACACCGAGCGGTTTTTGGAGCGATCCGCCGACCGCATCCGCCTGGAAAAACGCTTGGCTAATGTATTGCAATGGGATGGTGCACACCGGCGGTTTAAGGTTTTTGCCAAGCCGCAAACGCGCCTCCTGCTGCGCGTTTGCGGTTTTTGGAAGCGTTTCGTCCTCAATGTAAAGTATAGGAAAAACGCAAACCGCTCTGAAAAACGCTACTTCAGAGCGGTTTGCCAGGCATTTTTGTTACAGAAGCTGTTCAGTAACAGCTTTTACTGTAACAATATGTGTAATCTGCTACACAAAAACGCACGCAAAACCGCTAGGTATGTTTAGAAAACCTCTCTAAACATACCTAGAATCGCTCTGAAATCAGCTCCCAAACCCCGCTAGCGTATTGCGGATCTGCTAGCGGTTTTGGTGTGCACTGGGCCTAAGTCGCAGAGCTCAAAGAAGCTCTTTGCATAGATAACTGAAGTTTCTTAACTCTTCCTGTGCTGGAAACAATATGAGACTCATATCTGTGCAAATAATGTTTTATTTCTTAGCTGTACTACACATACAAATCATTATATCATAAGTTTGTTTTCACTTCAGATTCCCTTTAAAGATAGATTTACCCAATAAAGTAAAATTCCACTTTAGTGAAAATTTCATAGTACTGTATACAATGACAGGCAAAATACATTCATAACAGAAGTTGGCTAACTGTCCCTCTTTCTGGTAACCAGGAGTCTATGTTGACTAACAGCTACATAGTTACATAGTTATTTTTGTTGAAAAAAGACATACGTCCATCGAGTTCAACCAGTACAAAGTACAACACCAGCCTGCTCCCTTATATATCCCTGCTGATCCAGAGGAAGGCGAAAAAACCCTTACAAGGCATGGTCCAATTAGCCCCAAAAGGGAAAAATTCCTTCCCGATTCCAGATGGCAATCAGATAAAATCCCTGGATCAACATCATTAGGCATTACCTAGTAATTGTAGCCATGGATGTCTTTCAACGCAAGGAAAGCATCTAAGCCCCCTTTAAGTGCAGGTTTAGAATTTGCCATAACGACCTCCTGTGGCAATGCATTCCACATCTTAATCACTCTTACTGTAAAGAACCCTTTCCTAAATAAATGGCTAAAACGTTTTTCCTCCATGCGCAGATCATGTCCTCTAGTCCTTTGAGAAGGCCTGCAACTCCACCTCAAGGAATTGGTGTACAAATGTTTGTTCTGCCCACGATGCCACATGAAGTACAAAGATGCTCAGTAGGTTATCTGGCCACCTGATAGGCTGGGTACCAAAATTTGCAGGAAGATTGTTAATGAGCTCACAATTCTTATAGACGCATTTGCTGTTTTCTAGCCACACCCCCTTCAGCACCTCCCTTTCCTTAACTTATTTAATGTCCTAACTAGATGTGATGTGCCTGGATATATGTATTTTGTTCTTGTTACTGACCCCTGTGGCTAGGGTCTAATTCAGTGCACTCCCTCCTTCCCCTGTATGTGTTTGTCAGCATGCACACAGCTTATGCTGGTGTATGTGCATGGTGCACATGGATACATAACGTTAGCTCCCTTGTGCGATTGGTAAGATGCACTATCTGTCCCAGGAGAGGACGTCAGGATGTGTGCTCCTAATCCATTGATAGGTTTGATGCAATGAATGTGTTTGCATGTCTGCACTATGCATGTTACAGGGCCAGAGTTAGGACACCTATGTTTACCTGGGTACTTCTACGCAGTATAGGTGACTAAGCATAAGAATGCATTCTTCTGTGAACTAAGACCCCGGCTTTTAACTTAGCTGTAGGGATAACAGTTGTGCCTGGTTGAGTGAATCTGTGAATGCATTTGTTTGAACATTTGCATGCGAGAGTGCGAAGGGTTAATAGATTTTTTTCACGATGCCACATGAAGTACAAAGATGCTCAGTAGGTTATCTGGCCACCTGATAGGCTGGGTACCAAAATTTGCAGGAAGATTGTTAATGAGCTCACAATTCTTATGGACGCATTATGAGGTACCTGTGTATTAGCGTGGACCTCATCGGACTGTGCTTTTTCCGCCTGAGCGGGTCCGTGCTTCTGCACAGGCGCAGTGCGGCTGCGCTTTTAGGGCTCGTTTCCACTATCGCGAATCTGCATGCGTCCAACGCATGCAGATCCGCACATGTAATACAAGTGGATGGGCCTGTTTCCACTGTAGCGTTGTTGAGGTGCGTTTTTTTCAGCGTGAAAAAAACGCACAAAAGAGCCAACGATTTCGCCTGTGTCGGGAATCCGTGCGAATCGCCGCTAATGTATTTAATAGTAAAAACGCATGCGTTTGTTACATGCGTTTTTACCCGCGATTTCGCGTGCGATTTCGCACCTTTTTCAATTTTATTTAGCCCTGGCAGTGTCATGGTTAATTTCGCATGGCACCCTGCCATGCGAAATCGCATGCGAAATCGCGGGTAAAAACGCATGTGGAAACGCATCCGCATGCGTTTTTACAAGCGTCGGAATGCGGCCGAAATCGCGTCGCAACAGTGGGAACGAGCCCTTAGGGTCCCATCTCTGGATCGGCCTGGCTGCAGAGAACAGGGGAAGCCTTGTGAGGATCCAGAGGCTCACCCTCCTGAGGTAATTATTCCAATATGCCTGTAGCAAGCCTCACAGGTTTGCTTTAATGCTGTGCAGACATGTTGATCCCAGTTATGATGTCCCTTCCTTACAGCTTCGTCACAGACATGGCAGCTGAGTGATGGAGCTTTTCTTCCTTCCTCTCTGCAGTTTTTTCCATACATCCTCCTCCTTGTGGCAATACTGCTCTACCTGCCGTCCTTATTCTGGAGGTTCACAGCCGCCCCTCATCTCTGCTCAGACCTGAAGTTCATCATGGAAGAACTGGACAAGTCGTACAACAGAGCCATCAAAGCGGCCAACAGCAAATCCAGCAACAAGAAAGAGGGCACCAGCTCCCCTATCTCCCTGAACGATGGCGTGGCCCAAAGGTGAATGCCGTCATCTCATTTCATCTAGTTTAAATAGAACCTAGGCAGGCAATGGGCATTTAAAGACACTCTGAAGCCAATTTAAAATCTCGTTTTTTTCCTTCCAGGTATTTTAAAGTGACTCTGTAACAAAAATTACAACGTTTTTTCTACCATGCTACAAGTTCCTAAACCTATTCTAATCTGTTCTGGCTCACTGCAGCACTTTGTACTATCAAGGTCTATGTAATAAATCAATGTATCTTTCCCCTGTCAGACTTGTTGGCCTGTGTCTGGAAGGCTGCCAACTCTTCTGTGCTGGTCTGTTCCTCTATGCACACTCCAGTGTGTGTTTTATTTACATAAGCCAGCAGCTTCTCTGCTATCTTATCAGTGATAGAAGAGAGCTGGATAAAAATCCTCCTCTGGAGGCTGTGAAAGTAGCTGGTCTGTCACATACTGAGGAATTACAAACACAGGCACAGGCAGAGCTGTCTGCAGGAAGCCTGTAATGTTCAGTGCATGAGAGAAGAAGGGGACAGAAGGTAAACACACAAATGATCTTTTGAGATTCAAAAGGAAAGATGTATACAGCCTGCTTGTGTATGGATGTATTTTCTGTGTGTGGACATATTGTACATCAATCTACTTCCTGTTTTGGTGGCCATTTTGTTTGTTTATAAACAAACTTTTTAAAACTGTTTTTGACTACTTTTAATGCGGCGGGGAGCGGCGAAATTGTGACAGAGGGTAATAGGAGATGTCCCCTAACGCACTGGTATGTTTACTTTTGTGCGATTTTAACAATACAGATTCTCTTTAAGGAGTCTCAGTAAACCTAAAATGCTGCATTCCCGCGGCAGAACGAGGGGTTCCAAATCCCGGGGTAAACATCCACGACTTTCTTGGTCATGGGTTTTGCTGCTCGGGGAGGCAAAGCTTCGAGCTGTAGCTCTGCCTCACGGACGTCAATTTGCCAGCGGATCTTCGCCTCTCCCCGAGAGGGGCGTGGAGAGGCGGCGATCGGCGCAGATTGACTACAGTAGAGGCAGAGCTTCAGAGCTAAGCTTTGCCTCAACACGGAAGCGCTGCCTGAAATTTGCCAGGAGGATTTGGGGGTCTAAACCCCTCGTTTTGCCACAGGAATGCAGCGTTTTCGGTCTACTGATACTTCTTAACATACAAGGAAGGTAAAAACAAGATTTTAATTGGCTTCAGAGTCTCTTTAAGAAATACTAGTTGCCAGGTTGCCCTGCTGATCCTCTGCTTCTAATACTTTTAGCCATAGACCCTGAACAAGCATGCAGATCAAACGTTTCTGACAAAAATCTGATAAGATTAACTGCATGCTTGTGTGATCCAGACACTACTGATGCTAAAAAGATCAGCAGGACAGCCAGGCAACTGGTATTGTTTTAAAGAAAATAAATATGGCAGTCTCCATAACTTTCACCTCCGGTTCCATTTAAAGGGTACCTGAGATGAGTTAAAATGTATACATTCCTGGGGCTTCCTCCAGCCCCTTTCAGGCTGATTGGTCCCTCCCTTTTCATCCTACGCCATCTAGATCCTCCGCTATGGGTCCTGCCTGCATCCTCCGCTATGGGTTCTGCCTGCGCAGAACTCTCCCGGCGACTGGAAGGCAATGGGGGCCAGGCCATGCATGGGAACTACGTTCCAACTGGCTGAAATACCAGGACCCATAGCGGAGGATCCTGGAGGTGGAGCAGGATGGCGAAGGACCTATCAGCCTGAAGGGGGCTGGAGAATTTCGGGGGTTTCAGACAATAAATACTACACTGTAAATTAAATAATGTTTAGATATATCGGGGCCATGTAAAATGTCTCACCAAGAAAAGAATCTGTACTCGCAGTGCACTTCATTGCTAAATGTTGTTTTGCATTTATCGCCAGACTGAATTCTAAGTTCCTTAGAACCCAGACTGACCCAGCCAAATGAATTGTGGGAAATGCACCTAGTGTGTTGAACAGTACCCAGCAGGTATCCATGCACCTCCCCCATTCCCTCCTTCTCTGACTGATTGCCAGTGAAAACGGAGAAGGAGATTGAAGGCGAAAAGCCACACTATACCAGAGCATCATGCGAATTTATCAGCATGCACAGTGCATCATGGGAGAAGGAATATTGGGGTGGAGGCACTGGGCTCTGCTGTCCCCGCTGAAAAATAGCGCCAGGCTAGCGACTTCCAGGTCCCGGCTTAGCTTCCGATTGGAGGAAGCTTATGGAGGCGGGGAGCGAGGGGACAGAGGCGGGAGCCATGTAATGGAGGAGGTAGAGGCACACAGTGATTGACAAATACAAGGTAAACAGAAGGCTAGCGAAAAGCAGATTGTCGCTAGCCTGACGCTATTTTTCGGGGGGGACAGCAGAGCCCGGGGGACTGGCGGCGGCACCAGAAGGACACAGAGGCATGTCATTGTGCACAGAACAGGCCTCTGTGTCCTAAGTTTTACAAAATCCGCCTCGGGTTCTCTTTAATACAGTACTATACACCACTCTATATAAATACTATGAACTCTGTATAAAATGTTAAAATACAGTAATTGAAAGTATATTAATCCTGGGAGAGACATGGAACCCAGTGTTTAACCCAGCAGAGTCTACAAAAAGACCAACAAGTCGGCCTTCACCACTGTGAGTACTGCCAGCGATTTGTTCTGGTTGGTTGAACCTTTTGGTTAGTTGAGTTCTGGTTAACTGGGACTCTACTGTAGTGTTTCTGCCTGGAAAACGACTACAAATTTAAAATCTGCGTAGTCTCAAAAACATCCAGTTTTTTGTTTCTCAACAAGACCATTGTCTCTTAAATATGTCATTTCTCCTGGTTTAAAACCATGCATTTTTCTCCTCACAGTGCGTTTGACATGTCCGAGAGCCACTTCAAATACCCATTTGTGGAGCAGTATCTGAAGACGAAGAACAACTCTCTAAATCTCATAATCAAGTACCTCATTTGCCGCTCTCTAACATTCTTGATTGTATTCCTGACTTGTATCTACCTCGGATACTACATCAGCCTGTTCTCTCTCACCGATGAATTTAGCTGCAACATCCGTACGGGGATATTAAAGAATGACACTACGCTGCCAGAACTAGTACAGTGTAAGCTGATTGCTGTGGGGGTCTTCCGGATACTCAGCTACATCAACCTGATTATCTACGTTCTACTGATGCCAGTTGTACTGTACACCATGCTGGTGCCGTTTAGGAAACGGTCCGACGTTCTCAAAGTTTACGAGCTTCTCCCTGTTTGTAGCATTCACCAGTGCCCCTCCAAAAACTACGACGACCTCAGCCTCTTCCTTCTGTTCTTGGAGGAGAACGTGAGCGAGCTGAAGTCCTATAAGTTTCTCAAAGTGCTGGAAAATCTGAAAATGACTGGAGAAGACTTTGACACGATACAGCTTCTGACATCGTTAGGAACGGTAAAAACGGACACGGTCGATGGCAAAATAACTGCATTTAAAGCTGGAGCATCGCCTCCTACAGGAAATAACTCTACTGAGCTTAAAGGTAATGCCCTTCTTCCTTTTCATCTTTTTTTTTTTTTTTTTTTCATTTTAATTAAAACCTTCAACATTACCACATTAGGAAAAATGTTATGCTAGATTCGGCAACAAGAGCAAGCAAAACGCTAGCCAGGGCCACCAAACCCTCACCTGACAGCTGAGTTTATCCTAACCCTCAGCTGAAGCCTGATACTCACCTTACGCTCATCCAAAGATTAATTCCAATGTCAACCCTCACCTAATGTCTGACTCAGTCCTAACCATCTCCTGACTTCTAGCTCTCTCCTAATCCTCACTTGATGTCTGACTCTATACTAACCATCTCCTGACTGCTAGCTGTATACTAGCCCTTACCTGACTCTTAGCTCTATCCTAACCCCCACCTGACTCTTAGCTCTATCCTAACCCCCACCTGACTCCTAGCTCTATCTTAACCCTCTCCTGACACCTGACTCTGTCCTAACTCTCACCTGACTCTTAGTTCTATCCTAACCCTCACCTGACTCCTAGCACTATCCTAACCCTCACCTGACTCCTAGCTCTATCCTATCCCTCACCTAACTCCTAGCACTATCCTAACCCTCACCTGACTCCTAGCACTATCCTAACCCTCACCTGACACCTAGCTCTATCCTAACCCTCACCTGATGTCTGACTCTATTCTCACCTTACTCCTAGCACTATTCCATCCCTCACCTGACTCCTAGCTCTATACTAACCCTCACCTGACTCCTAGCTCTATACTAACCCTCACCTGACTCCTAGCTCTATACTAACCCTCACCTGACTCCTAGCTCTATACTAACCCTCACCTGACTCCTAGTTCTATCCTAACCCTCACCTGACTCTTAGCTCTATCCTAACCCCCACCTGACTCCTAGCTCGATCTTAACCCTCTCCTGACACCTGACTCTGTCCTAACTCTCACCTAACTCCTAGCTCTATCTTAACCCTCACCTGACTCCTAGCACTATCCTAACCCTCACCTGACTCCTAGCTCTATCCTAACCCTCACCTGATGTCTGACTCTATTCTCACCTTACTCCTAGCACTATTCCATCCCTCACCTGACTCCTAGCTCTATCCTAACCCTCACCTGACTCCTAGTTCTATTCCAACCCTCACCTGACTCCTAGCACTATCCTAACCCTCACCTGACTCCTAGCTCTATCCTAACCCTCACCTGATGTCTGACTCTATTCTCACCTTACTCCTAGCACTATTCCATCCCTCACCTGACTCCTAGCTCTATCCTAACCCTCACCTGACTCCTAGCTCTATCCTAACCCTCTCCTGACTCCTAGCTCTATCCTAACCCTCACCTAACTCCTAGCTCTATACTAACCTTCACCTGACTCCTAGTTCTATCCCAACCCTCACCTGACTCCTAGCTCTGTCCTAACCCTCACCTGACTCCTAGCACTATCCTAACCCTCACCTGACTCCTAGCTCTATCCTAACCCTCACCTGATGTCTGACTCTATTCTCACCTTACTCCTAGCACTATTCCATCCCTCACCTGACTCCTAGCTCTATCCTAACCCTCACCTGACTCCTAGCTCTATCCTAACCCTCTCCTGACTCCTAGCTCTATCCTAACCCTCACCTGACTCCTAGCTCTGTCCTAACCCTCACCTGACTCCTAGCTCTATCCTAACCCTCACCTGACTCCTAGCACTATCCTAACCCTCACCTGACTCCTAGCTCTATCCTATCCCTCACCTAACTCCTAGCTCTATCCTATCCCTCACCTGACTCCTAGCTCTATACTAACCCTCACTTGACTCCTAGCTCTATCCTAACCCTCACCTGACTCCTAGCACTATCCTAACCCTCACCTGACTCCTAGCTCTATCCTAACCCTCACCTGATGTCTGACTCTATTCTCACCTTACTCCTAGCACTATTCCATCCCTCACCTGACTCCTAGCTCTATCCTAACCCTCACCTGACTCCTAGCTCTATCCTAACCCTCACCTGACTCCTAGCTCTATCCTAACCCTCACCTGACTCCTAGCTCTATCCTAACCCTCACCTGACTCCTAGCTCTATCCTAACCCTCACCTGACTCCTAGCTCTATACTAACCCTCACCTGACTCCTAGCTCTGTCCTAACCCTTACCTGACTCCTAGCTCTATCCTAACCGTCACCTGACTCCTAGCTTTATCCAAACCCTCGCCTGACTCTACCCCAACCCTCATCTGATGCTTGACTCTTACCTTATCATACATGTGACCCTAACCCTCAACCAATGCCTGACACTAACCTGACTCATATTACTAATTCTAACCAAAGTCTCACCCCAAATCTGAATTTTTTCCTAATCCTTCCTGGAAGCCTTATACTAACATATCCCTTACCTAAAGCCTGACTCTTATCTAATCCATGCCTAACATTAACCTAACCCCCAATATTGCCACTAACCTGACCCTCATACAATCCAATGCACCACCTTAACCCTTCTCTGAAACCTGCCACCTAAATTGTGTCCCGGTCGAAGCTCTGGTACATAATCAGATACTTACCTAAAGAGAAGGCAGCCTCAGGATCCTATTGAAGCTCCCCTCGCTGGTCTGATTTCCCTCGTCGCTGTACAAGGCCCCAATATGATTAGCGACAATGCCTTGTTGCTAATGTTTGGGGAGGCCGCGCTCAGCCATGTCTTCCTGCTTCGTGGCCGTCTGCCCATGCAGCTGGAGCCGCGGACTCCGTGCTACTGCGCGACGGGATCGCATGGCTACTGCACGTTAATGATACAGGAAGACGAGCTGCACGGCCCCGGCATATTTGCTGCATCATTAAATGAGCTTTCTTCCAAAAGGAATTTGCTCTGCAATGATGGGAGCACATTAAAGGAACCTGAAGCGAGTAAAATTATTTAAAATAAACACATGATGTACCTGCAAATGAATATGACATACTTACCTCGCCGTCAGTTCCTCTCAGAAGCTCACCATTTTCTTCTTACGATTCCTTCCAGTTCTGACAAGATTTAGCTAGAACTGAAATATCAGTTGCCATCAGTTATAACTGAAAGGACAACTGATGTTCAAGGTTGTGTCCATGTTTCCCTATGGCTCAAGTGGGCAATATTACAGTTTAAAAGTGTACTGACCAGGAAGCTGTTATGGGGTAATGGCCATTTTCAAAATGGAGGATGGAGAATTTCATTGATCACAGTGGACAATCAGGTTGATGAGTAGATTTCGCGGAAGATAAGTATGACGTGTATGTTTCTTTTGACTTAATTTTCGGTTCAGGTTTGCTTTGAACATTGATATCCTTTATGAGGAACTGTTGTGTGCGTCCTTCTGTTTAATCTCATGGTGTGTTGTTTCCTCTCAGAGGTGTCCAAGTCTGATGGTGTGAAGACCACTGCAGAAGATCCAAAACTTCGACAGAGGCTTCTGGATTCGTCTTGCTGATTGCTGCCTCTTACCACACAGCAATGTTTACAGTCTTCCGCCATTTTAACAAAACCACTGGAAGTATTTATCTCTGGACACAGTGACACTGGAATATCCTCGCTGCACAGTGACAGTGCAATATCATCACTGGACAGAGTGACACTGGAATACGCTCACTGCACGCAGTGACACTGGAATATCATCACTGGACTCAGTGACACTGGAATATCCTTGCTGCACGCAGTGACACTGGAATATCATCACTGGACTCAGTGACACTGGAATACGCTCACTGCACGCAGTGACACTGGAATATCATCACTGGACACAGTGACACTGGAATATCCTCGCTGCACAGTGACGGCTCCACTCAGGGATTTGGTCAGCGCTGCCAATTCTTTGTGAGAGTTTGACGGCAAGTGCGAGAGCAATACATGGACAAAACGCCTATGCTGGAGCTGGGGCTTGCACAAGCCACCGTTTTAGGATCCCACACCGGAGATGTACACTGTTTGCTGGTGGTGCTATGAATTATGGATCAAACGGACAGCATGTGGTGACTTATTGTTGTCTTAGTGATGGAATGCCTTGTCGTAGAAAGACGTCAACAGAAACGCTACATCTCTACTATAACATTTTTATCGGCTTAAAGAGACTCAGAGATGATGAAAGGGGCGTTTTATTACTTACCCGGGGCTTTCTTCAGCCCCATAAACATGGATGCGTCCCTCGCTGTCCTCCCATGTGCCTCCGTTAAGCCGCAATCTTCTCCGGTATTCAGCTCAGTGACATCAGCGGGGGGGGGGGGCTTCTGCACATGCACAGATATTCTGTGCAAGCGCAGAAGACCCCGGCTGACATCACTCAGTCAGACTGTGCCGGGGGTTGACTGCGGCTGAGTGGAGGATTGCGGGAGGCCGGCGAGGGACGCATCAATGCTTAAGCCCTGGGTAAGAAAACGGCCCTTTTCGTCATCTGAGTCTCTTTAAAGCTAATGAAAATCGGGGGAAAAAAACCCCCCAAAAAACAGATACTTATCTGAGAGGGAAGACTCTGGGTCCTTTAGAGCCTACTCGTTACTCTCACGGTCCTCAAGTTCCAACGATCTCACCCCAGTTTGAATTCCCCGCCATGGGAGGCTTTAGAAGTCTTCAGGAGCACTTGGGCAGCTCCATACTGCGATTACATGAGCACACTAACGCAGGCGCAGTACGGAGCCGCCCGTCTTCGGGAGCATTCGAGCTCCTGAAGCTTCCCGCAGCGGCACAGAGCAGTATTCAACCAATCGAGGGAGACAGGGCTGGAACGAGGGGATAGGTAAGTATCTGTTGATTTTTTTTTGTTGTTTTTTCAGTTCACATCTACCTTAAGGACTTCCCGTGAAGGAACGCGATGGTACTTCTGTTTTTATAATAACGCTAAATGTAACTTTCTCCAAACTCTTTAGTTTCTTTTACATGCTATTTATTTATTTAAACGTTTAACTGGGCTAATGCATTGTAACTTGCGTCATCTGTTAAAATGATACCGTTAATAGAAACAGAATGAAATCCTTGTGAGATTCGGTGTCTGATGCTGGTAATTGTAGCCTGCGGTTTGCCATGAGGTTACAACGGCTGCCTGGGCTGCAGATGGCCTTTCTGATTGCTCATTACAGTAGTGATGGGTATATTAATAATAATATGTTTTATTAATTTATAGAACACCAAGACCTTTTCTGCAATGCTTTACTGTATACATTGTATCAATTGTTTCACTTTCTGTGCCTCAGAAGGGAACATAATCAAATTCCCTGCCATGATCTAGGGTAGGTGTGTCAAACTTAAATACACAATGGGATGAAATTGAAAACTGGGACCAAGTTGCAGGCCAACCTCGAAGTCTTATGGCCTCCTCCATCCCATATATAGTTCCCTGGTGTCTACTGCCCCCTCCCCTATACAGTTACCTGGTGTCCAGAGGCCCTACTTCCTCCCCTATACAGTTTCCTGGTGTCTATTGGCTCCCCCTCCCTCCCCTATACAGTTCCCTGGTGTCTATTGGCTCCCCCTCCCTCCCCTATACAGTTCCCTGGTGTCTATTGGCTCCCCTCCCTGCCCTATACAGTTCCCTGGTGTCTATTGGCTCCCCTATACAGTTCCCTGGTGTCTATTGGCTCCCCCTCCCTCCCCTATACAGTTCCCTGGCTTCTATTGGCTCCCCCTCCCTTATACAGTTCCTTGGTGTCTACTGGCCCCCTCTCTCCCTTATACAGTTCCTTGGTGTCTACTGACCCTCTCTCCCTTATACATTTCCCTGTTATCTGTTGGACCTTTTGAAATTCCTCCTGTGTTCTATATTGGAGGTGTCTTCTGCTGCTTTCTGGTCACCATGGTCGTCTTTACAGGGAGCAGAGCAGTTGTACCTCTCTTGTCTGATGATATAAACTAATTGTCATCGGCAAAAGAGAATCCAGCATCATATTGGCGATGTGGTCATCTTCTTATAACATTTCAGTGAGATAGCGGATCTAATGGTATTCTGCACATGAGGGGATTAGGAAATATCAGCTCTATGCATTTTCAATATATTATTTAATTGCAATAAAAGATCTTACATCAGAGGTCAGATTAAAGCAAACAGGCCTCAGGCTACGAGATTCAAAATTGCCATGATCTTTATCTTATTTTCTGACCTCTTTCAAGTTGGTCAGTTCCATACGGCCGGCATAACTAGACCTGTAAGCCTCAGTAAATAGGTAATAGCCGGCACCATAATATATAAACAAGCTCTTTTATTGATTAGAAAGACACAGGACAGTATACAGCAACGTTTCGGAGGGATAACCTCCTTTCTCAAGCTCTATCAGTGTCTGAAAGAGGAGCTGTTAGGTATAAGGTCTGAGAGACAAAAAACCCATATATCAGTAGATAAATACTGGCTGTACTTACATTACATATGCATTTCACTGTCCACGTTTTGATTTCAGTCCATTTTTATATAGTATATACAGAGATTTATGTTCCTGACAGTTCCTGGCAGGTTCCATCTTTGACTGTCTGTGTCTGAAGCCAATTGTGATGTAATATCTTCCCTTACCCTGCTTCCACTCTTCCCCCTGATTTAGTATGCATTAGCCCCAACTCCCAGCCCTCAGATACTCCCACCAAGCTCTGTTGTCTATAACGTACCCCCCCAACCCCCACCAAATAAGTGCGTAGTCTGCCTGACCCCCGCAGGAACAGGCGCAGTCTGTAACGCCCCCCCCCCCCCCCCGCGCTCCCCCCCCTCCAAACATGTGCGGATGTCTGCCCTACCACCCGCAAAAACAGGCGCAGATGGCAATAAGGTACCCCCCGCCCCCCTCCAAACATGTGCGGATGTCTGCCCTACCACCCGCAGAAACAGGCGCAGATGGCAATAAGGTACCCCCCGCCCCCCTCCAAACATGTGCGGATGTCTGCCCGACCTCAAAAAGCTAGCACCAAGAGAACGAGCGGGAGCAGAGTACATGTCCACACTTCCAGCGCCGCCACCGCAGTTTCCTCTGGCGCCGTACATCTTTGTCTCTCCTGCTCGTGATTCTCTCACATGATTTGCCGGAAAGTTACTGGCGAGTCACATGTGAGAGAATCTCGAGGGGATTTGGAAATATTTTAGCTTTTTGGGGTCGGGCAGACATCCGCACATGTTTGGAGGGGGGGCACATTATTGCCATCTGCGCCTGTTTCTGTGGGAGATCGGAAGGGGGGTCGGGCAGTCATGGGAGCCTGTTTCTGCGGGGGGGTTGAGCAGACATCTGCACCTGGGGGAGAATATTGCACAGGCTCCTGCGGGGGGCGATGAGAGCTGACAGAGGACAGCATCTGGGGTCGATCTCCCTGGGGGTGCGAGCTGCGGAGGTGAATATAATCATAATAAAAAGATACATTACCTCAAGTCGCTCTGGGGTATTCCCTCGGCAGGGTCTTCTGTCACGATCTACGCCTGGGGGCTTCTCTACTCTCCAAGCTGCAAGTCCTCTCCTACACTCTGGCAGCTATAGATGACGGCTGTCATTTTGACCAATGACAGATGAACAAGAAGCGTGGGTGGGGAAACCAGGAGGGAGAGAGGAAGCAGCCAATCAGGCTGCAGTAAAGAATTAGGGAGGGATAGGGAAATGAAGGGGGAGGACCAGGGAGGGTAGTAGAGAGAAAAAAAAACCCTCCTAGCATGCTCTGCAGTATCTGTTATGTGGCCTGCGGCCTCCTCAGGAGCTTGGGGAAAAAGAGGACTGCTATTCAGTCAACAACAAAGTAAGGCCCTGTTCACACTTGCGTTTTGGCAAGTAAACGGACCGGATCCTGATCGGATCCTGACCTGATCCTGATCAGAACCGTACGGTTCCGATCCGGATCCGGTCCGTTTGTATCAGGCATGCATCGGGCTGCCATCCGGATCCGTGGGCAAAAAATAGTGAAAATTAAATAAAAAAATGTTGTAGTCAGCAGAAGGTGCACCTGGTGCACCTGGTGCACCTGTAGAATCAGGTTCCTCCGCTGTAGGCCTCACCTCTCCACCTCCGACATTCTGCCAAACAGCTCCAGCACGTCTGTCACTGCTGCTCCACTCCAGACATGCTTGGCCCATGTGTCCCCATCCGAAATGGCCGCTTGGATACGCATAGGAAGTGGGGTAGAACGTCAGGTTTTTGTAGGCAGTGGGCTTGATTCACAAAGCGGTGCTAACCTACTTAGCGCGTCTAAAGTCTTTAGACGTGCTAACCAGGGTGCTAAGTAGGTTAGCACCGGATTTCTCAATCAGATCGCGCGCTAACTTTGCGCGCGCAAAGTTTTACGCGCGCAAAGTTTTACGCGCGGTAAGTCCCATAGGCTTTAATGGGCACTTCGCGCGGAGCGCCCTGCGCTCTGTGCAGTACGCGCGTAAAGTTTTACGCGCATAAAGTTTTGCGCGCGTAAAGTTTTATGCGCGAAAAGCTTGTTTAGACGTGCTAAGGGGGTTTTCACAGGCGTGCTAACAGTTAGCACCGCTTTGTGAATCAAGCCCAGTGTGTTCTGTGCCTTCCGTTTCCCATTGGTTTCTGTGTTCCGGATGGTGCTGTCAGGCTCAGGTCCGGCTCCGGTCCGGGTGCATGGGCCGGAGAGCCGGACCCAAAAAATAGCGCATGTTGGAAAAGTGTCCGGATCCGGTCCGGCTCCGTACTGTACGGAACGGACACGTGTGAACGTCCGCATAGACTTTGCATTGCTATGCGGAACGTACGTTCCGTTTGTACAGTATACGGTCCAGATCAGATCAGGAAAATCCGGAAAGGGAACGCTAATGTGAACCAGGCCTAAGAGAGATTTTTAACTTCATGATTGCCTTTTTGGCTACCTTCAAAACTGTGTAACACGGGAGAACAGAGATTTAAATTAGCTTTTTTTGCCTAACAGTTACTCTTGAACATAATGCATAGCTCTAACACCTTTTATATATACACAATGATGGAGGTTCAACCAATCGCATGTTTGTGGCGACCAATCCCCTGCTGTCTCGTCCTCCGGACCTGATGGGGAGCTGCTTATCAATATGCATAAGACATGCACACAAATGGAAGCATCATACTACGCGATGGGGTGGAGGCACACTCGCCGGACATACTAAACCGCCGACCAGTCATAGGGAGGCAGCCGAAGACATCACCCGCTGGTAATGCCTACTGAATGCGGCAGACCAGATGGGGAACTGAAACTCCCGCGGCCTCTCAAAGAGCCACCCACTGGTATGATGTTAGGCATTATTTTATTATGCTATATTGGATTTAGAGATTTAAATGCGGTTGACATTTAAGAATTTATATATAATCTATGTGTTTATGTATATTGCTAGGCAATGGTTCGCTCTGTCCCTGCGTGATGGGGCGGAAGGCGTGCCCTGGATGCCGGTGTTTACACTAGCGGTCACGTGAGCGGCTTACATCTGCGCTCACGTGACTGCCTAAAGTCATACCAGTGGGCGGCTCTTTGAGAGGCAGCGGGAGTGTCAGTTCCCCATCTGGTCCGCCGAGTTCAGTAGGCGTGACCAGTGGGTGATGTCATTGGCTGCCTCCCTGTGACTGGTCGGCGGTTTAGTGCGAGTGTGCCTCCACCCCATTGCGTAGGATGATGCAACCATTTGTGGGCATGTCTTATGCATATTAATAAGCAGCTCCCCATCAGGTCCGGAGGACGAGACAGCAGGGGATTGGTCGCCACAAAGTGGCACAAACATGCGATTAGTTGAACCTCCATCATTGAGTGCATAAAAGGTGTGAGAGCTATGCATTATGTTCAGACACTGATAGAGCTTGAGAAAGGAGGTTATCCCTCCGAAACGTTGCTGTATACTGTCCTGTGTCTTTCTAATCCATAAAAGAGCTTGTTTATATAGATGGTGCTGGCTATTACCTACTTACTGAGGCTTACAGGTCTAGTTATGCCGGCCGTATGGAACTGACCAACTTGAAAGAGAACAGAAACTAAGATAAAGATCATAGCAATTTTGAATCTCGTAGCCTGAGGCCTGTTTGCTTTCATCTGACCTCTGATGTAAGATCTTTTATTGCAATTGTACGCTGTATTGAAAACGCATAGTGCTGATATTTCCTAATCCCCTAGAGCGCAGAATACCATTAAATCAGCTATATCACTGAAATGTTGTAAGATGACCACATCGCCAATATGATGCTGGATTCTTTTTTGCTGATGACAATCAGTTTCTCTCATCAGACAAGAGAGGTACATCTGCTCTGCTCCCTGTAAAGAGGACCATGGTGACCAGAAATCAGCAAAAGACACCTCCGATATAGAATGCAGGAGGAATTTCAAAAGGTCCAATAGATAACAGTATGGGGGGGGGGGGGCAGGCAGTAGACACCAGGGATCTGTAAAGAGGAAAACTGATTCTATGCCTTGAGGTCCTGGTGGAGATGAACCGAAATCTCTGGCCCAATGGGAGAAAACTGAAGAAGAGGTAGCCTTGGTGTGAGGGATCGTTGGCAATCCTCAGTGCTCTGGAGTTCAGTCTGAAGTCAGTGTTCTCCCCAGAATTTTTTCCCAGCCGGGTGGTATGAAAAAGTAGCCGGGTGGGGGGGGGGGGTGGGGGGCAGGCAGTAGACACCAGGGATCTGTAAAGAGGAAAACTGATTCTATGCCTTGAGGTCCTGGTGGAGATGAACCGAAATCTCTGGCCCAATGGGAGAAAACTGAAGAAGAGGTAGCCTTGGTGTGAGGGATCGTTGGCAATCCTCAGTGCTCTGGAGTTCAGTCTGAAGTCAGTGTTCTCCCCAGAATTTTTTCCCAGCCGGGTGGTATGAAAAAGTAGCCGGGTGGGGTTGGATTTCATAAGGAGGGGGGGGGGGGGGGAATAGTTTGTGTGGTGAAAAATGAGTGTGGCCATAACATCACATGGGTGGATAGAATGATAAATATGCAGAAACTGCATGATTCGATTTATTAGCATACCATTTTGCAATGCCAAATGCTGCAACAATCACCCCCAATTACCTAATGCAGCCATTATGACTATCAGATAAATACAGCAACAGTTACCTCCAACAACTGTCTAAGCCCCAGCACATGCATGTGAAATGACCAGCAGTACTCACACATATCACCCTTAACAAATGCCTGTATAATGACCAGCAGAAGTGACCTAGCACCCACAACATATGCTTCTATAATGACCAGCAGTAATCAACTTTGTTAACTCCCTGCAGCCTGTTCCCAGCACAGGCAAACTGAACTGCTGCAGTTTACAGATTATACTGACCACTCTCCTGTAATACAACATGCAGACACTCACCTCGCTGGACAGGGCAACGGGGGTCCAGCAAGAAGCCGCACGGCAAAGTTTCCAGCTCTGAGTTAGTAAATGTAGCTGCAAGACTCCTGTTGCTGTGCTCCCTTCCTCACCTCCTCCAGAACTAGCCATAGTTGTTTGTTATGAAGATGCAGGACTTCTCGGGAGGAGGGGGGGGGGGGTGCAGAGAGAGAGAGAAGAGAGAAACTTGAAGCTGCCGCCTAGGGAAGAAAGAGTTCACAAACGCAGAGTATGCCGGGAGATGTAGTTCCCAGACTCAGCTCTGCATTAGTGAGAACAGAGAAGAGTCTACAACTCCCGAGATCCGTCACCAACAGCGCATACAAAAGATAGGGCGGCAGGATTGGTGGCTCTTGTACAACACACCACCCAGTGGGCGGAATGGGAACTACATCGGTGATAAGTCCCACGGCCAGGATGTTAATTTGTACGTTTTCCCGGTACAAATATGAGCACAGGACAAGCGATCCAGCACCTGGGCGGTGCTTCAAAACAGCCGGGCGGCCCGCCCACTTAAACAGCCCTGGGGAGAACACTGGAAGTAGTAGAGGAGGTCCAAAGGGTGAAGGAGTTTTCCAGTGATCCTATCCTCTGATTAATGACCCTTTGTAGGTTGTATCTGTTGCTGGTCAGAGGAGCCAGCGTACCAGACCAGGATGGAAGAACAGAGGACAGATTCAATAGTGCGGAGTAGAAGCTCGTCAGAAGCTCCTTGGACCATGGCCATACATTCTTCAATTCTCTGAAGTTCAATACTGGTTGAAGTTATCCTAAGCTTCTCTTAGGATAACTTCAAACAGTATGAAGTTATCCTAAGAGAAGATACTGTATATAGAGGAATATAGTGCAGAATATAATTTCGCATTATAAATCGTGTTACTAATGATAGGTCTTCTCTGACCAAACATACTCAACTTTTATGAAGAGATGAATGCCTCTAGATCTTGGGAAAGCAATAGATCTAGTGCAGTGTTCCCCAACCCTGTCCTCAAGGCCCACCAAACCGTGCATGTTTTTTGGAATTCCACAGAGGTAGTTAAACAGCTCTGCTGAGACACTAATTACCCCACCTGCACATGTTTGTGGTTTCCTGCAAAACATGTACTGTCGATGGGCCTTGAGGATAGGGTTAGGGAACTCTGGTCTAGTGTACAGTACTTGCACTAGGCTATTGTGAGAAATGGTCTACAGCTCTTGCAATGAGCTGTTGACCATTTCCCACAATAGCCTAGTGCAGAAGCCAAGGATGCACTGACAAGAGGGAAAATTGTGTATGTGAATCTAGAACTGGCAAAGTGACTGACGAAAAGAGTTGTAGTAATCAGACCATACTTCAAATGGGAAGCTGTTGGCAGTGGGCTCCCTCAACTGTCAGTACTGGCCCAGTTCTCTTTTAATTTGATTATCAATGAACCTCGTACAGATAAGTCCCCAGTATCTGGCAGCGGGGGGAATCACCTGATGCCAGATACATGTCATTGGTGGTTACTTGAGCAAGCAGCTGAAAAAGCACAAACGTCCATCCCCCGTTCCCCCTCAGCATAGAATACTCACAGAGCTTCTAGGCTGAGACTTCTAACCTCCCTGTTGCTCCTAGTGGCTTTCAGGCGTCCGCTGTGTACGGCTCCCGGTGTGTCACATGACTCACGTTGGGTCATGTGACACATCGGGAGCTGTGCATTGATGCCAGAAAGCGGCTAGAAGCTACAGGAAGGCTAGAAGATGCCGCTGGATGCTTGGTGAGTATTTTATGCATTAAAACCCCCATCCAAAAAAAAAAAAAAAACAAAGCACAGTCCCTGTCATCCCTCAGGCATGCTGGTTAGTCAAGACTTCCGGTTGCCTGAGTTCCAGGTAATGGGACCTTTGCTATTCATAGAATGGAATACAGAGAGTTATTGCCATTCTCACAGAGGATACAAAATTATGGGAAGCTATGAACACTTGGCAGGATATTGTAATACTAAAAGACTGGCTATATGGCATTTTGAAATTAAATATCGATAAATGGAAGGTTTGGCATCTTGAAAGTGCCAGTGGCTGAGCGCCATATAAATGGCATCCGGGAACATCAGACTTGGAGAAGGACTTGGGAATACTGGTTGATGACAAGTTATAGAACCATATTCAATGCCAGGCAGCAGCAGCAAAAGCAGATCAAAATTCTGGGATGCATAAAAAGGGGAAATATCACAAGATGCTAGTAAAAAATATCTTGTGAGGTCCCAGCTGGAGTATGGGATACAGTTTTTGTAAAAAGTCCTTTTTACAGCAGGTTTTTGGAATATTGGAACAAACACAAAAATGTGCAACTAAATGAATCAAATGGATAATGGAAGGGCTTATCAAGAAATATTCGACAAACCGGGCTTCTTAAGCTTGTAACACAGACAAGGCTATAAGGTATAGCCAAGGGCTAACGAAAGGCTTAGCAAAGAGAGTCTTGTTCCTAGGTCTATACAATGTACTAAAACAAGTGAACTACCGTATATTCTATATAAGACGACTGGGCATATAAGACGACCCCCCAACTTTTCCAGTTAAAATATAGAGTTTGGGATATACTCGCCGTATAAGACTACCCCTCTTCCAATGCACACCGAATTAAAATTAAAAAATCGTGTAGTGGTGCTGTATATGAACAGATAGTGGTGCTGTACTGTATGTGTTACCCAGTATATAGTCAATTGACTTGTTGCATTGGTCAACTCTCCTTAAGTAGACTGGTCAGCTCTCCTTGTCTACCTGTTTATCAGAACGGTATGGAAGAATAGTTTGCGCTCCCTCAGAAGGGAGATCTGAGAGGAGGTAACAGGATAGAGCGTATCACCCGGCATTAATGACACCCGGCATATAAGACGACCCCCAACTTTTCAAGGGTTAAAAAGTAGTCGTATACGCAGGAATATACAGTATGTATGGAGGCAAGAAGATTTTGGCACTTGTTTAGAAAGGGGTTCATCACAGTAAGGAACCCACTAGGAGCACTTTTCTGAGCACTTTCTGATTTGAAAAGCTCTTGCTAATCTATTGCTATTGGTGTGATTACACTAGAGGGATGTGATTTTATAAAAATCCCCTGTAGCATTGAATTAGCAAGTGCTTTTCAAATAGCTAGCGCTTAAAAAGGCTGCTAGTGGGTTTGAGCCCCAAGAGTGGTTAAGATGTGATTTTATCACAAAAAGTAGTTACGGAAAATTCTGTATAATGCATTTAAAAAGGGGCTTTGATGGTTTCCTTATCTTGAAGGGCATCCGCAACTATGATTGCTAGGTGTGGGAAGGTGATAGCTTGATCTAATATCAGGGAGATAGTTTCTGCACCTGCAAGTTTCCTTTGCTCTGGATTTAGGAGCCCTCTACAATGCTTTCAGCAGTGATTCATGCTTTCTAGATATCACGGTGTCTCCTAAAAGCGCTTACCTACGCAAATGCTATGGGAGTGAGCCGACAGCAGCGATACGATCAGGAGGCCAATCTAAAACATTTTGCACTGCGATTGATCTAGAGCGATTGCATTAAAGAGACTCTGTAACAAAATTTTCAGGCTTATTTCTTCTATCCTATAAGTTCCTATACCTGTTCTAATGTGGTCTGTCTTACAGCAGCCTTTCCTAGTTGCACAGCGGCTGTATTATTTCTGTTATATAATCTAATCTTCTTTCCTCTGACGGCTTTGTCGGACTCAGGCAGGAATGTGCTGCTCTGCTGGTGATAGGATAGAAGCTATACACACCCTCTCCAGGCCCCTTGCAGGCTCTGTATGAGTCTCAGACTGAGCTTATCTCAGCCTATCACATACTGGTTAGCAGCCATGCCTTTTGTTTGTAAACACTGCCTAAAACTGGCAATTACAATCCAGGATTGCAGCAGGGAGTGGCAGAAACAGCACAGAGGGGCCCAGGAGAACATAATGAATAGAATGGTATGCTTTTTATTGTAAGAATTTTAGAGTACAGATTCTTATTAAGGCCAATAAGGGCCATTTTGTGATCACTCTGGAATCGTGGCAAAAAATGGTGGTACTTTGGTGATTCGGAAATTGCTCGTAATTTCAGAAACGCTGGGTATTGCTGAACACTGCTGCAAGTGGGCTTCCAGCCTAAAGTTTGAAGTGAGAAGAATATGGAGGCTGCCCTATTTCCTGTTAAACAATACCAGTTGCCTGGCTGATCTGTCTGCAGTAGTGTCTGAATCACACCTGAAACGAGCATGCAGCTAATCTTGTCATATCTGACGATAATGTCAGAAACACCTGATCGGCTGCATGCTTGTTCAGGGGCTATGGCTAATAGTATTAGAGGCAGAGGATCAGCAGGACAGCCAGGCAACTGGTATTGCTTAACCTCCTTGGCGGTTAATTTTTTTTTTCCTAATTAAAAAAATCCTTTTTTTAAAAAAAAAAAAAATGTTGTTTCATGTAAAGCTACCAGAGTGGTATCTACATGAAACACCACTAGAGGGCGCATGTGGCCCTCTAGTCCGATCGTCGCCGGCATCTATAGCAAACAGGGGAACGCGTATATAACGCGTTCCCCTGTTTGGCTTCTCCTGTCGCCATGGCGACGATCGGGATGACGTCATGGACGTCAGCCGACGTCCTGACGTCAGGCACACCCGATCCAGCCCATAGCGCTGCCTGGAACTCATTGATCCGGGCAGCGCAGGGCTCTGGCGGGGGGGGGGGCCCTCTTCAGCCGCTGCGTGCGGCCGATCAAGCTGTGCGCGCGGCTAGCAAAGTGCTGGCTGCGCGCACAGCAATTTACAGTATAAAAATCGCCCCACCAGGGGCTGAGATCTCCCCCTGCGCGGCATAGCCCGAGCTCAGCTCGGGCTTACCGCCAGGGAGGTTAAAAGGAAATACAGATAGCAGCCACCATATCGCTCTTGCTTCAGTTGTCCTTGAAGTCTAGTTTTTTTTTTTTAAGTTTTACAAATGGCAGTGCACACAAGATGAACGAACGGGGGCTGCCACTACGTCAGAATGCGTTTGGACGCATATTGTTAGGCCACTGCAGACTGAACGGCGCTATGCACAGTACAGGAGGAGGTGGGCAGTGGTAAAAAGTATCATTGCAGATATATGGAATCGAGGAAGCTGAGATGCTAGCAGCTGAGGCAGAGATGGAGATGTCAGTCGGATAAATGAAAGTTTTTCAGAGGCCAACCCTGCTGTGGAAAAGAGCAAGATTTCCGATATTAGTAAAAAAAATGTTTAAAAGACTAAAAAACTGACTGCACAAACCATAACCCACATTGCTGGTTTTCTTTCCCAAGGAGGTGCTCTCATAATGAAGAGTACCGCTTGTATCTTCATAAAAATATAATTCGTGCGCACGGGCCTCAGAGGACGCTCAGGAGAGCAAAACCATCATCGGGCATTCCACCGCTCCCACTTTACCCCACAGCTATCTATGATCGGGTAGGATTCTACTTCTCTGAAGATGCAAGATGTATGTTTTGTTACATAAGCCGGATTCATTAAAGTGCATGTGTACCAGTTTAAAAATAAAAAAGTCAGATACTCACCTAAGGAGAGGGAAGGCTCGGTCCTAATGAGCCTCCCCTCTCCTCTCATGGTGTCCGGTCCCGCGCAGGATCCCGTGTAGCAGTATTCGACCAGTTCGGTCAAATACTGCCACTTCCGCCACTGAAGGGAGGTTTTTGGGAGCACTCGGGCTCCCGAGGACGGGCCGCTCCATACTACGCATGCGCGAGTGCCCTCTATGACGCATACACGCGTGCGTAGTATGGAGTGGCCCGAGTGCTCCCGAAGACCTCCGAAGTCCCTGCGGCGGCGGACGCGTACGGGGAGCCAGCGCAGCACCGGGAGAGGCGAGGGAAGGCTCATTAGGACCCAGAGCCTTCCCTCTCCTTAGGTGAGTATCTGACTTTTTTATTTTTAAACTGGTACCCATTGGCTTTAAAGCTATGTTAACCACGTGAGCTGCAAATGCCAACCTGCTTTATTTCTTGCTACCATTTATCAAAGTGTTTGTCTCTTTGGATTTCAGCACACAACTGTATGTGATAAACTTCCCAATCTGGTCTTCTGATAATATCCACGTGTGAACTTCGTTTGCAGTGCACTAGCGACTGTAGTGCCTGTTGCTGTTACTACTGATACATTTTATATTGAAGAGTACCATGCTGTTGGTGATCCTAGGTTGCCATTTTGTCCTAGGAGACTGAGTAGAGGAGATTCTCATGGACAATGAGGGGTTAATGAAAACACAAGGCCCGAGCAAGTTCATGTTTGGAGAAAAAGGTACTGATCCTTTTGCACTTTCCTCTGACTGGGCTGAATGGAACGAGTCGGGAAGGAGGAAAGGCTTACTGGTTTCCGAAGGAAACAAATTTCACAGCACAATGTCGGTGAAAGGTATGGAGGGTCAGGTGTGCGGGAAGTGTCTGCGAGATGGTGCCGAACGGTGTGTAACCCCTAGCAACCACCAATCATGTTTTAACAAGAGGTATGCACATTTCCTCTTCACCAGGTCATAGTTGCATAGTTATTTGAGTTGAAAAAAGACATACGTCCATTGAGTTCAACCGGAAAACCAAGTACAACACCAGCCTGCTCCCTCGCATATCCCTGTTGATCCAGAGGAAGGTGAAAAACCCTTACAAGGCATGGTCCAATTAGCCCCAAAAGGGAAAAAATTCCTCACTGACTCCAGATGGCAATCAGATAAAATCCCTGGATCAACATCATTGGGCATTACCTAGTAATTGTAGCCATGGATGTCTTTCAACGAAAGGAAAGCATCTAAGCCCCCTTTAAATGCAGGTATAGAATTTGCCATAACTACTCCCTGTGGCAATACATTCCACATCTTAATCACTCTTACTGTAAAGAACCCTTTCCTAAATAAATGGCTAAAACGTTTTTCCTCCATGCGCAGATCATGTCCTCTAGTCCTTTGAGAAGGCCTAGGGACAAAAAGCTCATCTGCCAACTTTTTATATTGCCCTCTGATGTATTTATACATGTTACACTGTACAGCGGTGCGTAATATGTCGGCGCTATATATAAATACTAAATAATAATAATGTTACCGTAATTAGATCTCCTCTAAGGCGTCTTTTCTCTAGACTAAATAAACCCAGTTTATCTAACCTTTCTTGGTAAGTGAGACCTTCCATCCCACGTATCAATTTTGTTGCTAGTCTCTGCACCTGCTCTAAAACTGCAATATCTTTCCTGTAATGTGGTGCCCAGAACTTTTTGTGCCATGTTTGGCACAAAGAGACTCAATACTGATTTTATCCAAGCAGCAGTTTTATTATCTTCAGCCCTATGCAAAAGCTTTACCCACTGGTGGAAAAAACACTGTAAGTATGCTTTCAAAAAATCAATTAACTAGCTGCAAAAGGCATGAAGTAGAGGAACATCAGGTGTGACCGCCGTTTGAAATTAAAATGGTAAGAATTCTCCTTGGTGCATCTGTATGGCTGGAAAGTGTAATGGTGAAGGGCTCTGCCTCTGACACAGGAGACCAGGGTTTGAATCTCGGCTCTGCCTGTTCAGTAAGCCAGCACCTATTCAGTAGGAGACCTTAGGCAAGACTCCCTAACACTGCTACTGCCTATAGAGCGCATCCTAGTGGCTGCAGCTCTGGTGCTTTGACTCTGCCAGGAGAAAAGCGCAATATAAATGTTCTGTGTCTTGTATGTATCTTACTGTACATTGCATTATCATCCGCTGCGTTTTTGGACTGTATTAGAAGATTTTTTACTGTCATTCTCTAAAGACTTCAACACCCCCCATCCCCCTCAATTCTTGTATTAATCATTTTATTAAAATGTACCTAAGACAATGCAAGCAAAAGGATTTATACTCTCCTGCGGCTTCCTGCAGCCCCCTGTAGTCTGTTTGCTCTCTCACCATCTTCCCAGTCCCCTCCGTTGTGCCACTGTCCGCCCTGGTATAGATTACTGTATTTATTGGACTATAAGACTCACTTTTTCTCCCCCAAAAGTGGAGGAAAAGTCACTGCGTCTTACAGTCCAAATGCAGGAAGTTCCTGACTTGTGAACGCCTGCCAATACGAACCTCCAACCCGCTACAATGTCGGGGACTCCCTGTACTGTGCCCATGCAGAGGAGGACACTGGGGGACACAAAGGGGCATAGAAAAGGAAACCAGGTGGAAAGAGGAGGACAAAGGGAGACACAAGAGGTACAAGGGGGCATAATCCACAAGGTTCCCCTTCATCATGGATGCACCAGGTTTAGTATATACAGGATCTTCTCAAAAAATTAGCATATTGTGTTAAAGTTCATTATTTTCTGTAATGTACTGATAAACATTAAACTTTTATATATTTTAGATTCAAATACACACGACTGAAGTAGTTCAAGCCTTTTATTGTTTTAATATTGATGATTTTGGCATACAGCTCATGAAACCCCAAATTCCTATCTCAAAAAATTAGCATATTTCATCCGACCAATAAAAGAAAAGTGTTTTTAAAACAAAAAAAGTCAATCTTCAAATAATTATGTTCAGTTATGCACTCAATACTTGGTCGGGAATCCTTTTGCAGAAATGACTGCTTCAATGCGGCGTGGCATGGAGGCAATCAGCCTGTGGCACTGCTCAGGTGTTATGGAGGCCCAGGATGCTTCGCTAGCGGCCTTAAGCTCATCCAGAGTGTTGGGTCTTGCGTCTCTCAACTTTCTCTTCACAGTATCCCACAGATTCTCTATGGGGTTCAGGTCAGGAGAGTTGGCAGGCCAATTGAGCACAGTAATACCATGGTCAGTAAACCATTTACCAGTGGTTTTGGCACTGTGATTGCCTCCATGCCACGCCACATTGAAGCAGTCATTTCTGCAAAAGGATTCCCCACCAAGTATTGAGTACATAACTGAACATAATTATTTGAAGGTTGACTTTTTTTGTTTTAAAAACACTTTTCTTTTATTGGTCGGATGAAATATGCAAATTTTTTGAGATAGGAAATTTGGGTTTTCATGAGCTGTATGCCAAAATCATCAATATTAAAACAATAAAAGGCTTGAACTACTTCAGTTGCGTGTAATGAATCTAAAATATATGAAAGTCTAATGTTTATCAGTACATTACAGAAAATAATGAACTTTAACACAATATGCTAATTTTTTGAGAAGATCCTGTATATATTTTTTTTCCTCTGGTTTTGTCCTCTAAACCTGGGTGCATATTGTGGTCAAGAGCGTCTTATAGTCCGAAAAACACGGTATATAGATTCCAGGGAGTGCTTTTATGAATGTGGAGATGGACTAGTCTAAAATCTGTCTGATGTTTTTTCTGCCTGTCAGCAACACAGGGAAAATGTAATTCATTGTGCCTTTTACTCGTATGTATTTATTTTAAATCTTGCAATTTTTCCTGATAGTGGTCCTTTAACTCCATTGGGCAATTTGTCATGCTCTGGAAGGACTGCTTTTCCACTTACGCTTTGTATTACTTTCGAATTACACTTCTGTCAGCTACGAGGAAAAAAAGTGCTGGAGATCTCTGTCTGGTTGTATCAAGGCGCTGATAATGGGAAGACGATGCGATTGGGGGGAGGGATAAAGCTGTTCATGGAATAAGGTTACAAAGGAAGGTAAAAAAAATCCTCTTCTGCATTGCTGCACTCTCTCACTGTTGTCAAGTGCTCCCTCTCTCTGAGATTTAAAGGGACCCTGAGCAGAGGCATAGAATTAAAATCTGGACTTACCTGGGGCAGCCAATTTATCTTGGGGCTTGCAAGTACTCCAGGCCAATTTTATTTTACCACATTTTTTTATTTGTTACATTTTCTTGCTTCTAGTAATTATCACTCCTGTAATGTGTATTTATGGCCACTTGTCACTAGGGGGCAGTGTGAGAAAATAACAGAAGACTTATGCTTTGTCTCTATTTTCTGCTAGCAGAAAGAGATTAAAGCATTCCAAGAATTTACAGCACAATGGGCTCGATTCATCAGCTGTTAATGTTGTGTAGTGCACACTATACATGCCTTACATAGCAGTGCTATGCCATGTAAGGAGCATACCTTCCTTAGCTATGCGCATTGCTTCCTAAGCAATGCGTGTAACATTAACTGCAGGCGGTTCTGCTCCAGTGAATTATCGCTACCGAGATACTTCACTTGCACCCGCTACTGTGTTAATTTATGTAACAATAATTCACTGGAGCAGGACCACTCACAGTTAATGTTACGAGCATTGCTAAGGAAGCAATGCGCGTAACTAAGAAAGGCATGCTCCTTACATGGCTATGTAAGGCGTGCATAGCTCGCACTACCAAAATAAAACACTTGTTAGAAAAAAGAGCCAAAGTGGCATCATTAAACAAAATTTACAGTAGCACTTTTTATTTTCGAGGTATAATGGCTGAAAACTAAGAAATTCTTTTTATTTTTTCTTATTATTCCTTTTGAACTGAATAGGAAATAAAATAATTCTTAGCAAAAATGACCACCTGAAGAAAGCCCAGTTTGTCCTGCAAAAAACAATATATAGCTCATTTAGGTGTGATAAGTAGCAATAAAGTTATTGCTGAATGAATGGTAGAAACATGAAATGTAAAAATTGCTCTAGTTTTTAAGGGAAAATAACCTGTCGATAGGAAGTGGTTAAGAATGAGGTGGACAGACTGTACACAAAGGCTCGGCTGAAGCTCGGTAGTTATACCATGTACTGCTGGTGTGGCAGCATCACAAAACACCCCAGCACAATACAACAAAAGCAAAACAGTGCCTAGTGGTTTCCTGATGGTTACCTTATCCAACTCCTATTGAATGGTTACTGAGCCTTTACATGTTTTTGCAGCAGTGTGTGCTGTGTGACAGTCAGGTAGATGTGTACATTCAATGCCCTGGCTAATATCAGAGTTATCCAGTGTTTCGGAGCGGCTATGCCTTGCTGGGCGCACAGCGGCTTATAAAGTATAATAGATTGCTGACTGCTGTGTGTAGGAAGGTGTTGGTAGCTTTCAGTCCCCTCCTCTGTGAAGTGATAAGTAAGCATATGGCACTGTCAGCATGTAGCACGACTTCACGCAGGGCTAACCCTTCAAGAGACAAGCCAATTTTAAAATCTGAGCCGTTGTGGTTTCGCTAGGCATGCATTCTGTGCTGGAACTATCTAATGTGCACAGAAAGGGATTACAAAAGTGGCATTAATTAACGCAGAAGGCCAGCTAATTACATGCGTTGGATTATAGGGTGGCTGATTAGGGAGACACATTTGCTCTGGACTATGAATTGCTGCTTTACATCAACCCTGGAATACATCAGAAGCGCTTGTTTTAAACACAGCTAAGCTTTCCAAATCGATGCAGGGTTAGGGTAGGTAGAGAAAAAGGACGGGAAGAGAACCGGGAGCCCAATTTGGTGTAGTATTGTGTGTTAGAGTTGGAATTTAATAAAGTAGTTCATAAGTTGTTATGCTCACAAAATTAGGTTGCAAGCCAGGCAACCATGTAGTGCGCATGCGGGGAAGTACCGTCCCCGCTCGGCCTTGTCTGCCAGTGGTCGCTGCTCCTTCAAAAGCCAAGCCTGGGGTGATTTGTCAGTAGGGTGGGAGAGGAGGCGCCTGAAGTGTGTGTATCTGATATGACTAATGGTACGGTATAGTATTTTGATTAGAGAGTATTGGCTGGTCCTACCTTACAAAAGTAGTCCATTCACTCGGTTTAGAAAAAGAAATAAATACTTTATTCTGCACTTTTAAATGACAATGGCCTCAATTCACTAAGCTTAACTCCTGTCTTTAATAACTCTTCTGAGCTGTTTTACAGTTATCACAATTATATCACCATGGTGATAACTGTAAAACAGGTCAGAAGAGTTATTAAAGACAGGAGTTAAGCTTAGTGAATTAAGGCCAATGGCCTCAATTCACTAAGCTTAACTCCTGTCTTTAATAACTCTTCTGAGCTCTTTTACAGTTATCACCATGGTGATATAATTGTGATAACTGTAAAACAGCTCAGAGGAGTTATTAAAGACAGGAGTTAAGTTTAGTGAATTGAGGCCAATGCGTTTCACGGAACAACCGCTTCCTCAGGTCGAATGCTGTGCCTTAAAGAAACAGACAGGGCACTTAGAACAATGCAAGAACTCTACTGCCTCTGAGTTCAAAATACAATATACAAAGCAATAAAAGAATGGTACAAAATATATACAATATTATAAAATCAACATCAGTGAAGCATACAAAGTGAAGCATGCTAAATTTAACAGGGCTCAAAGCATAGCAAAAAGGGCTTCAAAGTGAGTAAGTAAAGGGATGGCTAAAATGTGTACACCTAGGAGACACTATTAAGTATAGGGTTGTATTCTCATTTAAAAGGCTATATATTATGTGCATATGAACAGCTTGGGGGCTGAACCAGTATTAAAGTTTGGGGACCTCTTATAGGTCTAATCAAATTGGATACCAGTGATTGAGGGATTATGTATAATGGGGGGAAAAAACGAGATAAATGCCTCCTTGCTATAATTAAATATAGGTATAATAAATAATAGGGTTCAATAAGCAACGGTGCCTGCATCCTATAGTTGGTTATCGGTGGAGTTTATGGGAACCCGCTGCGGGAGGTATGGGAGGGAACTCAGAAGCACAGGAGGTCACCATGCTTACTAATATAAAGATTGCATGTGGGTGGGCGACAACAAGTAATTTTAGACTCATCGCTCGGCGGACTTCAGCAATCCTAGGTGCCTGTAGGTCTGGCGCTCTCCCCATTTGGATGAAATATGAGGGGGGAGTGGCGCAAGCTACGTCACCGCACTACGCGCAGCGCGTGACGTCACGCTGTGTGGTCCTCACGCGATATTAGATTCAATAGTGGAGAGGGACGGAGGTTGTAAACGTCGCTGCGCTGTACGCAGTGCGTGACGTAAGGGGATAGTTATTAGGTGGCTGGGCAAGGGAGGGTTAATGCACTCCGTGTAGTGTGATGCTACGTGGTGAAACCTGATGAGATGCTAAACTGGTCTTGTAAAATTTGCATCGTTGCCCACAGTTCCTTAGCTACGCCACTGTCCTCCTCTTCCATTTATTTCCCTGCCTATCTGAAACACGATCCTTTGCTCACTTGTGTTTACAAGCAAGGCTGAGGTGTCTCAGCGATTGGAGGAGAAAAGAAAAAAAAGTTAAAGGCAAAAATGACATCAGGATTTAGCCTCAAACTGTGGGCAAAAGACATGGTTCCCACCAGGAACAGAATTCTCTTCATTTACTAAAATTCACTGAAATCAAAACGTGGACGGTACAATACATGTGTTATGTAAGTAGCTCAAGTATTTATCTACGTATATATGTGTTTTTTTCCCCTGGCATAGTATGGGCTAATCCTACTGCTTTAACAAATGTCACCTTGGATTATGCAAACTCCATGCATGTTATTACCATGAGGAGGATTTTCTCAGAACTGCAAAATGTGACCTTTGCAAACTTATCACAGACCTTAGTCTCCTCCCTGAGAGGACATTTCAAGGCTCAAGCAATCATGTGACATTATTGTCTGATGCAGCTCTGATGCCTATAATAGCTGCTGAGATGTTTTGTATTCATCTGCATGGTGAGAAAGGCATGAAAGATGTGGTTGCTATGGCACAATACTTACTTTAGACAAGTTCTTGCCATGTAGCTTTGTAACATGCAGATCTCTCACTAGCAGTTTGTAGCTTGTTGTAGTACATGTACAGTGGTGTAACTAAGAAGCTTGGGGCCCCAGTGAGAGTTTTACATTGATATACGGCCCCAATACCTACCAAGCACAGGTGCAGTGTCCGGGAAGTGTAATCAGAGAAGGAAAAGGTTATTTAAAGTGAACCAGAGACGAAAAACCATCATGTATTTTACCATATATATCAGTGGGAACATTAGAGAAAGAAAACACCTACCCTGCTCTCTGTTTCATTCTTCACTGCTCAGCTTGCTTGTTAACAGCCCTGATAAATTCCCCGACTAGGCATTCAGTCTGGCTTTGCTCAGAAATTATTATAGCTGGGTCATTATAGCGGAGCCAGAAGGGGGCAGGCTTGGGCCTTAAAAGACATCAGAGAAGACAGACTCTGCTATAAAAATTCCTGAACAAATCCAGACTGAATGCTCAGTTGGGGATTTTATTAGGGCTGATAACAAGCAGACTGAGCAGTGAAGCATGAAACAGAGAGCAGGGTAGGTGTTTTCTCTAATGTTCTCACTGATATATATGGTGAAATACATGAGGGTGCTTCGTCTCTGGTTCACTTTAAGGATTACTATGCAATGCACATCTAGTTGTGTTCATTACCAGCACAGCACCATTGACAAGCTAATGAAATGGATGGAGGGGCCCTAGTGGGCCCCTCTTTGTCATTGATAACTAAAGACTTAAGCCACATCCTTTACCAGGAAATGTATTATACAGCTGTTCAATCTGCCTAGGCAAACCTGTACAATAGAATGGGCATACATACAATAAAGGCACAAGGAAAAATGGGCGCCAGGTAATACCGATGGAATATCTGTAGTAGGATAACGATAACTGTGATCAGAAGGAAATTATACTGATCTTCTACTATCCCCCACTGTAACACTATTCTTGCACTAACCGCTCCCTCACAATGCCGAACACTATCCCTCCATCTACTGCTCACACTAACCTCCCCCACCTACTCCTACTACTCCTAACACTTTCCTCACCCACCTACTACTAACACTAACCTCCCCCATATATGTCTTGCACTAACCTCCCCCACCTACTCCTAACACTAACCTCCCCCCATATATGCCTTACACTAACCTCCCCAATATATGCCTTACACTAACCTCCCCCACCTACTCCTAACACTAACCCACCCATATATGTCTTACACTAGCCTCCCCCACCTACTCCTAACACTAACCTCCCCCATATATGCCTTACACTAACCTCCCCCACCTACTCCTAACACTAACCTCCCCCCATATATGCCTTACACTAACCTCCCCAATATATGCCTTACACTAACCTCCCCCACCTACTCCTAACACTAACCTCCCCCATATATGTCTTACACTAGCCTCCCCCACCTACTCCTAACACTAACCTCCCCCATATATGCCTTACACTAACCTCCCCCACCTACTCCTAACACTAACCTCCCCCCATATATGCCTTACACTAACCTCCCCCATATATGCCTTACACTAACCTCCCCCACCTACTCCTAACACTAACCTCCCTCATATATGCCTTACACTAACCTCCCCCCACCTACTCCTAACACTAACCTCCCCCATATATGTCTTACACTAACCTCCCCCACCTACTCCTAACACTAACCTCCCCCATATATGCCTTACACTAACCTCCCCCACCTACTCCTAACACTAACCTCCCCCATATTACACTAACCCCCCACCAGGGGCGTAACTAGGTCCCACCGGGCCCCCCTGCAGAAATTCTGAGTGCCTCCCCCGGGGCCCGCTTAGGGCCGTTTGGGGGGGGGGGCTGGAGGGGTCGCAGCATGAGGGGAAAGCCATGCTGCACTTCGGCGGGGCGGGGCTCTGCACTCCCCTTCAGCATCAATACGATTGTGTGTGCAGCGGCAGATACATACCTTCCGTGCGCTCCAGCGTGGACGGTTCTCCCTCTAGTGTCTGACGCAACTTCCTGTTTATACAGGAAGTCGCGTCAGAGGCTAGAGAGAGAGGAACGTCCACGCTGGAGCGCTCGGAAGGTATGTATCTGCCACTGCCCACCGCTGCACACACAATCGTATTGATGCTGGGGGGGAGCACAGAGGGGATAGCCCGAGGAGAGGGAGGGGGGGAACCGTCCCCCCTCCCCGCAGCATGGCTTTCCCCTCATGCTTCAACCCTTCCAGCCCCCCCAAAATGGCGCCGAGCGCGGGCAGGGGCTGCAGGTCCTATTGTTACGCCAGTGCCCCCCACCTACTCCTAACACTAACCTCTCCCAATATATGCCTTACACTAACCTCCTCTCTCCTAACACTAACCTCCGTCCTACGTATGCCTTACACTAGCCTCCTCCACTTACTTCTAACACTTACCTCCCCCCATATATGTGTTATACTAACCTCCCCCCACCTACTCCTAATACTAACCTCCCCCCATGTACGCCTTACACTAACCTCCCCCACCTGCTCCTAACACTAACCTACCCCCCATATGTGCCTTACACTAACCTCCTCCCACCTATTCCTAACACTAAACTACCCCTACATATGCCTTACACCAACCTCCCCCCATATATGCCTTACACTAACCTCCCCCCCCCACCTACTCCTAACACTAACCTTCCCCCATATATGCCTTACACTAACCTCCCCCCACCTTCTCCTAACACTAACATATTCCCTACATATGCCTTACACTAACCTCCTTCCACCTACTAACACTAACCTCCGCCTATACATGCCCAACCCTGACCTCCCCCACCTACTCCTAACACTAACCTACCCCCTTTCATTTGACTTACACTAACCTCCCCCACCTACTCCTAACACTAACCTACCCCCCATATGTGCCTTACACTAACCTCCTCCCACCTATTCCTAACACTAAACTACCCCTACATATGCCTTACACCAACCTCCCCCCATATATGCCTTACACTAACCTTCCCCCCCCCCACCTACTCCTAACACTAACCTCCCCCCATATATGCCTTACACTAACCTCCTCCCACCTTCTCCTAACACTAACATATTCCCTACATATGCCTTACACTAACCTCCTTCCACCTACTAACACTAACCTCCGCCTATACATGCCCAACCCTGACCTCCCCCACCTACTCCTAACACTAACCTACCCCCTTTCATTTGCCTTACAATAACTTCCCCCACCTACTCCTAGCACTAACCTCCCTCCATTTATGCCTTACAGGCTTACACTAGCCTCCCCCACGTACTCCTAACACTAACCTCCTCTCTATATATACACACTAAACCACCTTACCTGCATATACTCGCTCTTCTGCCTCTCCACCAATAACTCTGTGTCTATTATTAATCCCTGGCAATCAGCTGTAGCACCTATAACCATTGTGCCGATACCTGGAGTTCACCTATACTATACTCACTTATACCCTGATGCCCAAATTACTCACTGAGCTTTGCTATAGTCACAAATTACATAGCAGTCTATACTGGTGCCCAAGGGCGGTTCTTCCATAAAGCAATGTGATTCACGTGCTTCAGGGTAGCAACAAATAGAGTGCGGTAAGAAGTGGCTTCCCTCCCCAAATGTCCCCCTACTCACATTGCCCCTTCCTAGATGTGCGGTGTCACTTCACTCACCTGCTCTCAGCGTTACAGCGTTGGGATCTCCATCCGCCCATCCAGCATCCTATTAGTGTTGGGCGAACATCTAGATGTTCGGGTTCGGGCCGAACAGGCCGAACATGGCCGCGATGTTCGGGTGTTCGACCCGAACTCCGAACATAATGGAAGTCAATGGGGACCCGAACTTTTGTGGTTTGTAAAGCCTCCTTACATGCTACATACCCCAAATTTACAGGGTATGTGCACCTTGGGAGTGGGTACAAGAGGGAAAAAAAAATTAGCAAAAAGAGCTTATAGTTTTTGAGAAAATCGATTTTAAAGTTTCAACGGGAAAACTGTCTTTTAAATGCGGGAAATGTCTGTTTTCTTTGCACAGGTAACATGCTTTTTGTCGGCATGCAGTCATAAATGTAATACATATAAGAGGTTCCAGGAAAAGGGACCGGTAATGCTAACCCAGCAGCAGCACACGTGATGGAACAGGAGGAGGGTGGCGCAGGAGGAGAAGGCCACGCTTTGAGACACAACAACCCAGGCCTTGCATGAGGACAAGAAGCGTGCGGATAGCATGCTTTGTACCACCATGCAGTCATAAATGTAATAAAGATAAGTGGTTCAATAAACAGGGACCACGCGGCAACGCTAACCCAGCAGCAGCACAAGTGATGGAACAGGAGGAGGCGCAGGAGGAGAAGGCCACGCTTTGTGAGACACAACAACCCAGGCCTTGCATGAGGACAAAAAGCGTGCGGATAGCATGCTTTGTACCGCCATGTAGTCATAAATGTAATAAAGATAAGAGGTTCCATAAACAGGGACCGGCAACGGTAACCCAGCAGCAGCAGCAGCAGCACACGTGATGGAACAGGAGGAGGCGCAGGAGGAGAAGGCCACGCTTTGTGAGACACAACAACCCAGGCCTTGCATGAGGACAAAAAGCGTGCGGATAGCATGCTTTGTACCGCCATGTAGTCATAAATGTAATAAAGATAAGAGGTTCCATAAACAGGGACCGGCAACGGTAACCCAGCAGCAGCAGCAGCAGCACACGTGATGGAACAGGAGGAGGCGCAGGAGGAGAAGGCCACGCTTTGTGAGACACAACAACCCAGGCCTTGCATGAGGACAAAAAGCGTGCGGATATAGCAGCAATGCTTTTTGCCGCCATGCAGTCATAAATGTAATACAGATGAGAGGTTCAATAAACAGGGACCGGAAACGCTAAACCATCCCAGATGTTCATCGGTCATGTTACTTGGTTGGGGTCCAGGAGTGTTGCGTAGTCGTTTCCAATCCAGGATTGATTCATTTTAATTTGAGTCAGACGGTCTGCATTTTCTGTGGAGAGGCGGATACGCCGATCTGTGATGATGCCTCCGGCAGCACTGAAACAGCGTTCCGACATAACGCTGGCTGCCGGGCAAGCCAGCACCTCTATTGCGTACATTGCCAGTTCGTGCCAGGTGTCTAGCTTCATGCCCGGTTTCAGGTCCAGCGGTGCCAGCCACAAATCCGTCTGTTCCTTTATTCCCCTCCAAATTTCCTCCCCTGTGTGCTGCTTATCCCCAAGGCAGATCAGCTTCAGCAACGCTTGCTGACGCATGCCAACAGCTGTGCTGCACTGCTTCCACGATCCTACTGCTGCTGGTGCTGGGTTAGCATTTCCGGATGAGGTACAGCTTTGAGATGCGTTGGAGGAGAAGGAGTCAGAGAGGTAGGTGCTGCTGTTGTTATCCAGCTGTTTGCGGCGTGGGCAACACCCGCGCCGTAGCAGGTGAGGAATCGCTGCCAGGCTCCACAAGGTTCACCCAGTGCGCGGTAAGGGAGATGTATCGACCCTGGCCGAACGCACTCGTCCAGGTGTCAGTGGTGAGGTGAACCTTGCAGGCAACGGCATTCTTCAAGCTTCGGGTTATTTAGCTGACCACGTGCTCATGCAACTCAGGCACTGCAGAGCGCGCAAAGTGGTAGCGGCTGGGAACCACGTAACGTGGGATGGCCACTGACATCATGCCCTTGAAGCTGTTTGTCTCCACCACTCGATATGGCAGCATTTCGCAGGCCAGAAGCTTGGCTATGCTGGCTGGCTGTTACTGCCACGGCCCGGGGGTCATTTGCTGGCAATTTCCTCTTGTGCTCAAACATCTCAGAGACAGACAACTCAACCGTAGCGCTGCACACCGAAGGGCTGTTGGTTGTTGTGTTTGATGAACACTGGGAGACCTCAAGAGCACTAGTCCGGAAAGTGACAGTGTCAGCATCGTCTGATGTTTGTGAATGTTGTGAACCACGCAATGGCTGGGCTACTGCTGCTGCTGAGGCGGGTCTGGTGGTGAGTCTGGTGAACCCAAGGGAGGCAGTGTTGCTGGTGGTACCCTGTCCTGCCGCGTTTGCCCACAGAGTGGGATGTTTGGATAGAATGTGGCGGCTCATGCTGGTGGTGGAGAGGTTGTTAATACTTTTCCCCCTGCTCAGGCGGGTCTTGCACACCTTGCAAATCGCCATGGTAACATCCTCAGTGCAGTCTTCAAAGAAAGCCCAGACTTTAACTGGCTGAGGACTCGGACCTCGTGCGTGATGTGCTGGTGCTGCTTAACCCACTGCTGGACGCTTGAGAGGTCATCCAAGTAATTATCTGGTCCTGTTCTTTTGGATCTGTGAGGGTTGTTGTCCTGGACAACATGGGCAGTATTGAGTGGGTTTTCTTGGGTGCTCCCCTGTGGCCTGTACGTGAACCGTCAGGGGAAACACCTCTTCCCTTGCCCCTCCCTCTTTCACCGGATTTCTTCCTCATTTCACTTATCCTTAAAGTACACGCTGACTGGCAGCAGTACAGTGGCAGTACAGAAATGCTATACAGTGGTGGGTGAGCGGTGTACCACTATTGTCAGCAGTGACACAGAGCACAATGCTATACAGTGGCGGGTGAGCGGTGTACTACTGTTCCCAGCAGACACAGAGTGGAAGTAAACACAATGCTATATAGTGTGGCTGAGCCGTGTACACAGAGTGGCATTAAACACAATGCTATATAGTCTGCTATATAGTCACCCCGAACAGGGTGATGTTCTGCAGAACCCGAACAGTGGCAAACACTGTTCGCCCAACACTACTGGGAGGGAACGCAGATTTTAGTACCTAAACACACGATACAACATGTTTTCCGGGGTCGGACTCTGAGGCACATACAGATGGTCCCGATCATCATCCTCATCATACAACTCTTCTCCTGAGTCTGACCCACCCACCACCTCTGCCACCCCAACATCCCCAGACACAGACCCCTCATCGTCCTCAACATTAACTTGGGATGCTGGCCTGAGCCAGACCTCCTCCTCCACATCAGGCCCCATCATCTCCTCAATGGCAGCCCTCATTAATCGCTCTGGCGACGGACTGATGGACACAACGTTCTCCTCCGGGGAGGGCTGCTGCTGACCACTGGCTGCTGGGGTGGATGTTATAGCTTGCGTGGGGCGTTGGCTGTTGCTGTTGTTGGGAGTGCTGCTCACAGCGGAGGTCTCTGGGGAACTCATGTTGAGCTCATATAGTGGTTGACGGTGAGTGGAGTATTACTGATCCCAGCAATATACACACTGACTGGCAGAGTACGCAATGCTATATAGTGTGGCTGAGCGGTGTACACAGAGTGGCAGTAAACACAATGCTATATAGTCTGGCTGAGCGAGCGGTGTACTACTGTTCCCAGCAGAATCAGAGTGGCAGTAAACAATGGTATATAGTCTGGCTGAGCGGTGTACACAGAGTGTCAGTAAACAATGGTATATAGTCTGGCTGAGCGAGCGGTGTACTACTGTTCCCAGCAGAATCAGAGTGGCAGTAAACAATGGTATATAGTCTGGCTGAGCGGTGTACACAGAGTGTCAGTAAACAATGGTATATAGTCTGGCTGAGCGGTGTACACACAATGCTATATAGTCTGCTATATAGTGTCAGTAAACAATGGTATATAGTCTGGCTGAGCGAGCGGTGTACTACTGTTCCCAGCAGAATCAGAGTGGCAGTAAACAATGGTATATAGTCTGGCTGAGCGGTGTACACAGAGTGTCAGTAAACAATGGTATATAGTCTGGCTGAGCGAGCGGTGTACTACTGTTCCCAGCAGAATCAGAGTGGCAGTAAACAATGGTATATAGTCTGGCTGAGCGGTGTACACAGAGTGTCAGTAAACAATGGTATATAGTCTGGCTGAGCGGTGTACACACAATGCTATATAGTCTGCTATATAGTGTCAGTAAACAATGGTATATAGTCTGGCTGAGCGAGCGGTGTACTACTGTTCCCAGCAGAATCAGAGTGGCAGTAAACAATGGTATATAGTCTGGCTGAGCGGTGTACACAGAGTGTCAGTAAACAATGGTATATAGTCTGGCTGAGCGAGCGGTGTACTACTGTTCCCAGCAGAATCAGAGTGGCAGTAAACAATGGTATATAGTCTGGCTGAGCGGTGTACACAGAGTGTCAGTAAACAATGGTATATAGTCTGGCTGAGCGGTGTACACAGAGTGTCAGTAAACAATGGTATATAGTCTGGCTGAGCGGTGTACACAGAGTGGCAGTAAACACAATGCTATATACTCTGGCTGAGCGAGCGGTGTACTACTGTTCCCAGCAGACACAGAACAGTAAACAGAATGCTATATAGTGTGGCTGAGCGAGCGGTGTACCACTATTCCCAGCAGACACAGAACAGTAAACAGAATGCTATATAGTGTGGCTGAGCGAGCGGTGTACCACTATTCCCAGCAGACACAGAACAGTAAACAGAATGCTATATAGTGTGGCTGAGCGAGCGGTGTACCACTATTCCCAGCAGACACAGAACAGTGAACAGAATGCTATATAGTGTGGCTGAGCGAGCGGTGTACCACTATTCCCAGCAGACACAGAACAGTGAACAGAATGCTATATAGTGTGGCTGAGCGAGCGGTGTACCACTATTCCCAGCAGACACAGAACAGTGAACAGAATGCTATATAGTGTGGATGAGCGAGCGGTGTACCACTATTCCCAGCAGACACAGAACAGTAAACAGAATGCTATATAGTGTGGCTGAGCGAGCGGTGTACCACTATTCCCAGCAGACACAGAACAGTGAACAGAATGCTATATAGTGTGGCTGAGCGAGCGGTGTACCACTATTCCCAGCAGACACAGAACAGTGAACAGAATGCTATATAGTGTGGCTGAGCGAGCGGTGTACCACTATTCCCAGCAGACACAGAACAGTAAACAGAATGCTATATAGTGTGGCTGAGCGAGCGGTGTACCACTATTCCCAGCAGACACAGAACAGTAAACAGAATGCTATATAGTGTGGCTGAGCGAGCGGTGTACCACTATTCCAAGCAGACACAGAACAGTGAACAGAATGCTATATAGTGTGGCTGAGCGAGCGGTGTACCACTATTCCCAGCAGACACAGAGTGGCAGTAAACAGAATGCTATATAGTGTGGCTGAGCGAGGTACACAGAGTGGCAGTAAACAGAATGCTATATAGTGTGGCTGAGCAAGCGGTGTACTACTATTCCCAGCAGACACAGAGTGGCAGTAAACAGAATGCTATATAGTGTGGCTGAGCGAGGTACACAGAGTGGCAGTAAACAGAATGCTATATAGTGTGGCTGAGCAAGCGGTGTACTACTGTTCCCAGCAGTGACACAATGACAGGGGGGACCCTGGCTAGCGTGGCTGGAGCGCGAACTACCCTGCCTGCCTACCCAAAGCTAAACCCACAGACAAATGGCGGAGATATGACGTGGTTCGGGTATTTATTTACCCGAACCACGTGACAGTTCGGCCAATCAGAGCGCGTTCGGGTCCGAACCACGTGACCCGTTCGGCCAATCACAGCGCTAGCCGAACGTTCGGGGAACGTTCGGCCATGCGCTCTTAGTTCGGCCATATGGCCGAACGGTTTGGCCGAGCACCGTCAGGTGTTCGGCCGAACTCGAACATCACCCGAACAGGGTGATGTTCTGCAGAACCTGAACAGTGGCGAACACTGTTCGCCCAACACTACATCCTATATCTACGGCTACAGCGGTGCCTCATGTGACCTGTTACGTGCTGCCGGGTCACATGAGTTGCCGCTGTAGTCAGAGAGGAAACAGGACTCCAAGTGTGGCTGGTGCTCCCATTGCCAATCTGCTGAGAGCGGGTGAGTGATGCGGCAATGGTGCAGCGCATACCCGGCATCCAGGGGATCAGATGCTGTCTTGGAGGAAGCAGTGGGAGGTAATCGTAGTGCCAGTGCCTTCAAAGCACAGCCCGATGTGCCTCTCCTCTCTAGTCTGGCTTTGAACCCACATATGGGGGGGAAGGGGGGGCATCCTCATAATTGAAAGCTTCAGGCGGCAAAAAGTCTAGAACCGACACTGTGGGTGCCCAAACTTCCGTGGCACGCCTTGCGCCCGTGTGAACTGATTTGCACTTCTGGGCCATTTTAAAACTTAGTTGCTTTATTAAAAAAAACCAAAACTTTTTTTGTAAACTCCATATGCTGGTTTGTGATGAAAATATTGGCAGCTCCTAATGCATCTGCTTTCCTTACAACAAGTGTGTTTCCACGTCTGTAGATGAGAGCGGCGATATCCCGGAGAGCGGACAAGCTGCGAGTTCTGTTCTCCGGGAACAGCGGCTCACGCTGAGTTAGCGAGACGGCGCCGGGCATTTCGGAGATCTGGTGTTCAGGATTTTCGAGCCAGGTTTAATACAACGGCTCCTGGCTATATTTAATATTCATATCCCTGATGCATATTTCATGCTGGAGATATGACATAAGAGAGCGAGACTTATGAAATTCAGGTTTTGTAATATTATCACAATAATAAATATCCTTAGCGGAGCTAAAGCCAGCTTCTGGGCTCAGCAGAGGCGCACTCGAGCTGTTTGGTGTCGTTGGGTGAGCCTTGCACAATGCATATGTATTAGGGTGGAATGTAGGCACAAGGGATGATCAATTAGATGCAAATATTTCCAGGTTCATGCAGAATTACATACATTTTTATGCAAATACTGTAAATGCAGCTTGAAAATTGACCAATAAACTCCCATCCAGGTTTAAAGAGGAGCTGTCAGCCATACTATCTCAGAAAAACAACAACACATATATAAGTAGATAAATACTTGCTCTACTTAATGAGAGCCAGAGGTGGGCTCATAAAATTAAAAAAAATATAGGCTACTTCATCCCTGGGGATGAGCGGATTAAGACGTCTCAAAAACCGCCGCCCCTGTGCATGGCCCACTTTCACTTTCATGACCTCTGGGTCACGACGCTGGAATGAGAGATTAATTCTCTCACCAGCGCGCAGGGAGGGGGGGAGTGGCAAGAGGCGTGGCCAGGGAGAGCTTCCCAATGGCAGCTCTGGAGTCCCGATAGGAATGCCCCTGGCTGGCATTTTTAACACGGAATCACTCTGCTCAATGTTTACCTCTGATTTAGCAACACATATTGTCGCTAATCTCGGGGGGCTATAGCGCGGCGGTGGGGAGACAGAGAGTGGCGGTGTGGGGACACAGAGTCATGTCATGAGGCAGAGAACATGCCTCTGTGTCCTATCTGCCCCCCCCCCAAGAACCACCTCGGGTTCTCTTTAAAGGACACCCAAAGCAAAAATACACTAATGAAATAAAATTATTGGAGACAAATAAGAAGTAAGTTTTTTCCAGAGTAAAATGAGCTATAAATTACTTTTCTCCTCTGTTGCTGTCACTTACAGTAGGTAGTAGAAATCTGACAGAAGTGACAGGTTTTGGACAAGTCCATCTCTCCATAGGGGATTCTCAGCAAGGCTTTTATTTTTTATAAATATATTCCTAGAGATGAGCGTAATGACTTAATTACGTTTTCGCGAAATTTCGCGTTATTAGTGTAAGTACGATTATGGCCGTAAGTACATAATCGTAATGAAGAAGGATTTTGCGAAATTCTGCGTAAGCATACTTTTCGCATTACAGTGGGTATCGCGAAATTACGTTTGCCTTGCATGAAACCATTTGTAAGCGTAGTTACATAATGTAATTTCGCGATAGTTCATATTACTGTAAGCGTTAATTTTCAAGTAGTTTTCGCGTTACGGAATGCTGAGTTGTTTTTCCTCCACGAATAATGCCCTTTGTTATGCCCAAATAATATAACAACAGTTCCCTCACAAAAGGATAAAACTTAACATTTATTATTACATTAAAAAACTAGGATTACTGTCATATTAGTATCTACATAAAAGGTTGCCAACGTTGGCTGCTGTCATAAGCCTATACGCTATGCTACTATTGATAATGCTTTTAATAACTTTGTAATGCATCCTAACACTATATGCACTTAATGCACTGCACTTTTCCCTTGAGAAAGCTTCCAATTAGGAAGTGAAACATGTTGGGTTTTTCATGTATGGTGGGGGGTTTTTTGTAACAGTTATTATCTGGTTGACAGTGGGAGGAGTATTTGACTCTTTATATTATTACCTACTGTGTCAACCTTTTATGTAGATACTAATATGACAGTAATCCTAGTTTTTTAATGTAATAATAAATGTTAAGTTTTATCCTTTTGTGAGGGAACTGTTGTTATATGCTGATAATTCAGGTTTTGTGTTGTTTACAATTTATGCCCAAATAACTCAATTTTAGTTTCATCAGTCCACAGCACCTTATTCCAAAATTAAGCTAGCTTGTCCAAATGTGCTTTAGCATACCTTAACCCGCTCTGTTTTTGCTGTGGGCAGAGAAAAGGCTTCCTTCTTTTTATAGCTAACAAGTAATTACGAAATTCGCGAAATTACAAAGAAATGCGAAATTACGTTATGGTTTAACGCGAAATTACGTTATGGTTTAACACGAAATTACGTTGTGAACAAAGCGCGAAATTACGCGTTGAAAATTACGCTTACGGTATTATCAATTACGATTTTAATGGCAATTAGGCTACCACAATTTCGCGCCGTAATAGAAAATTTTGCATGCGTAATTAAAGTAACGCGAAATTTCGAAAATTTCGGCTCAACCCTATATATTCCCGAAAAAGGATTTAAACAATGATGCTGGCCAGCTTCCCTACTCACTACACAGTTTTTGGCAGTTGGACAGAGCAACTGCCATTCACTAAATGCTTTTGAAAATAAATAAATCCCTGAGAATCCCCTATGAAGAGAGACTAGAACCTGTCGCTTCTGTCAGATTTCTACTACCTACTGTAAGTGACAGCAACATAGGAGAAAAGTAATTTATGGCTCATTTTACTCTGGAAAAAAAGTTACTTATTTGTATATGTTTGCACATATTTTAAATTGTACAATTTTTCGCCATAGTGCCCCTTTAAGTTTTTACCGTTTTATTGTTTTGACACATTCATTGAAGTATGCCAGAGCTAAAATCTATGAACTGTTGACTCTTTTTTTTTATCTCTTTCCTGCTCTCAAAAACCATTGTCTGCTAGGAAAGTGTTTTATAATTGGAATTTCTTATCAGTGAGGGTCACACTCCAGTCACTTCCTGTCTGAGTCAGGACTGAGTCAGCCATTTACATACCTGATATTTAACTCTTCCAGGCAGAGAAAGAATAGTTATTTGTGTTCTAGGCACTGTACATACCCATGTCTATCTCATCATGTCACATGTCACTTTGGGTATCCTTTAAATAACATATGTAATGCACTGTCCACATTTTGATTTTAATGATCTTTCTTAGGATTTTCCATTTTGACTGTCTATCTTGAAGTCACTCCTGACATAATTTCCTCCCTTACTCTGTGTATAATTGCCCGCCCTCCTCCCAGTCTTCAGGCACTCCCACCCAGCTCTGCAGTAGAAAGTGCATTGTCTCAGGATGAGAAATATTGGCCAATCAGAGAGGAACAGAGATGTGGGAGGGGAAATTGGCTTCCGTCAATCAGGCTGCGTTAGTTATGTCTGAAGGGAAAGTAAAGAAGAAAAAAAGGAAAACCCAGCATGCCCTGCAACTTCCTTTGTGCAGCAGATGTACCAATTAGGCAGGGGAATGATTCTTTATGGAGAAGAAAAACTAATAGTGATTTTAACTTTTGGATTGCCTGGTTAGCATCCTTATTACTTGTTTTCCAGATAAAAATTGATAAGAATTGATTGTATGCCTGACAGTTAAATTTTTAATTGATTGGTCCATTTTCAAGCTGCATATACAGTATTTGCATAAAAATTTACATCATTCTGTATGAACTGGAAAATATTTGCATCTTACTGATCATGCCCAGTAGGCACCCAGGGGGAAAGGGGGTGGTGGGTGACAATATTAATAAGGAGGGTAAGTTGAGCATTTACCTCCTATTGAGAAGCATTGGAATACTAAGTTGAATACTTAATTGTGTGCCGTGTGCGCGCTGGCGATGCGGTGGCGAAAGGGGCAGGGGTTGTGAGGGGCCAAGGCCTACTGCCTGTTTTTGTAACGGGCCTAAGGTCTAGTATATGATAATAATAATATTGCAGGGACATTAGACTATGACTATGATAGGATTAGATTGTTAGCTCTTCTGAGGACAGTCATGACTATGTACTATGTAAAGTGCTGCAGAAGACGTCACTGCTATATAAATACATAATAATAATATGATTGCATAGCTCCCAACAGTCCTTCTTTTGGTGATCTCTGCAGAATGTTCATGCAATGGGAGTGTTAAGCACAAAGGGGGTTATTGCTTGCTTGGCAGTTGGAAAAAGCCATTATTTCCCACAATGCAGCAAGGTTCACAGACAGGAAACATCAGGACCTTGGTCATGGCATCACACTGTGGGTGGGGTTTCAGCACAATATCAGTCACACAGACCCCTCCTGGTGATCTATTCAAGAAAAGGGAGTATCCGCTTCTGATTTGAATGATGTTCAATCTTTGGTTAAAGTTCCTCTTTAGGAAATACTTCTAAAATGCGAAGGCAATAAATTTGCACCTGTGTGTTTCCTGCAGCGGGCCTCAGTCAGTACAGCCTGAGCAGCGATGGTTCGCTCTGCTCCCCTCTCCATGGCTTACACCTCATAGCTTCCATTGTGACTAATGATGTTGTTCGGCTGGTTAGTGCGCAGTGAGTGGTCACGGCTGGAGGATGGGAGATTCGGCATTTCCTGCTTCCAGCGGCCCAGAGTCACAAAGCGTGCACTATGAGAAGCAAAGCTGGAGAAGTGCCTGCGATGCCTTCCCTGCCAGATGTCTCTACAAATCCAGCCTTGGCTGAAGATTAACTAGAACGGGCTAATTTCCATTGTGTTACGCTAATCAAGGCAGAATTGAATTTGCAGTCGGCACATAATTTTGGAGGACCATATGCGTTGGATTAATGTAAACCTGTTGCTGATTTTGCAATCAGCAGAGAGATGAATAGCTAATGATTCTGGGTAAGGACTCATTTCCATTGTTTCCCGCAGTACAGGGCCAGTTCTAGACTTTCTGCTGCCTGAAGCAAACTGCCACCCGCACCACCCCTCTCCTCCCCCCCCCCATCATATTTACAGTACCAGTGCTGCTCAGCAAGATTTCGGATGTCCAGATTACCCAGATAATACAAACTTTTTCAGATATCCGACTGGATTCGGATTCCGGATACCTGGGCCCAAATCCGGATAGCAATCTGCGGATAGTTGTGAGGCAATCCGGATATCCGCGGATATCCACAGAAATCCGACTATTGAGATACTGTAACTAAGAAGATGACGTCCATGACGTCATTAAACCAATCAGAGGGCTCCCAGGGGCTCCCAGCAGAAGCCCTAGCAACCAATCACAGAAGGGAACCCTGGCCAGCCCCACCTGACCTCATTGAGCTAATCAGAGGGCTCCCAGGGGCTCCCAGCAGAAGCCTTGGCACCCAATCACAGAAAGGAACCCTGGCCAGGCCCCCCTGTATAATAAGGAGTGCTGCCATGATGAGAAATACCGCCCTTGCTTGTGACTGCTCACTGAGAGACATGCTCCAGTGCTGCTGACCTAGCAAGAGCTCTATACAGTGATAAATCTAAAGCTGTTCAGTAATTAACCCCTTCACTATCACTACACTATTGTATTGTTAATTAGGTAGCTAGCCAGCTAAATTTCATTCAGTGACAGTCAGAGTGTGTGCTGCATGGCTGCTGCAGGCAGCTGCTATGTGTCTCTGTGTGTGCTGTGCACAGACCAGGCAAGCTGCTGCCTGCTGGCCAGCTAGCCTTAGTTACAGTATAGGTTAGGTTAGGGAATAATAGGATTACAGTGTTATTGTGTAGTTAGTACTGTATTACTGCAGTCAATTCTAGTTAGTTGTTAGAGTAGTAGTACTACTGTGTTAGCTTGCTACAGAACTGATCTGCTGAGCAGTGCCAGTTTGACAGTTAGTGTGCACTAGTGTTTTCTCTGCTGACTGACTGTCACTTGGCACTTTCAACTTGGCACTTTGTACGTGGCACTTGGCACGTGGCAGATGTGTCACATGTCACGTGACACGTGACACATGTCATGTGCAAAGTGCCACATGCCAAGTGCCACGTCCGGCATGCTCCTGGCAGACGTTACACCTGCTGCCTCATTGCCATGCTCCTGCTGCCTTTGCCATACCTCCCAACTTTTTGAGATGAGACAGCAGGACACTTAAGCCACACCCCCAACCACACCCCCTGACACACCCCTAGTCAATCATAATTAATATATATATATTATATATATATATATATATATATATATATATATATATATATATACATATGTATATATATCCTTTATTAAAAAAATAATTGTGGGTCGGGAGAAGGGTGAGGGTGCCCATGGGTGAGGAGGTAAAAAAATGATCGAGGCCTCAGCCGGCGGATGCAGTGTGTGGGATGCGGGTCTGGGATAATATTGACCCTCCCTCCGAATGTGCCCCCCAGTGTCCCCCTGTATGTTGAGATTAGGAGCGGCCAGTCTTACCATTCCTCCTCGCGTACCAGGCATCTGGTCTTCTCCGCTTCCTGTGACGTCACAGGAAGTAGATGGAAGCTAGAGCCCGGTACGCGAGGAGGAATGGTAAGACTGCCCGCTCCGCTGCACTCCTAATCTCTACATACAGGGGGACACTGGGGGGCACATTCGGAGGGAGGGACAATATTATCCCAGACCCGCATCCCACACAGCGCATCCGCCGGCTGGGGCCTCGATCATTTTTTTTGCACATCTGACCCCCCAGCCGCCCGGGACACTGGGGGGTCATAATGGGATAGTGGGACAGCCCCCCCAAATCGGGACTGTCCTGCCGAAAACGGGACGGTTGGGGGCTATGCCTTTGCTGCTCCCACCGACAGGGTGCCACAGGCCACTGCTGCTGTGCTGATACCACCTATATTTAACCCAAAACACAATTGCTGCGTAATTTTTTGGAGGTGTTCTGGGCTGAAAACTGCCATGTGCCAGTTGTGCGGTTGGACTTTGGACACAATGTGGGCTGCACAACCACTGTCTGGAACCTAGGCCTGATGTTAATTGACAGCCATTTTTTGGGGGAGGTGGGTGTGTGGAATTTTAAGTCCCCACATCATCAATTAGTGTTTCCCTTAAAAAAAATGATGCTACATGCCTCATTTACCCTAAAAAAAACGTTTTAGAAGCAATTTAAAGGCCACTTCCGGTTTATCTATCCAGATATCCGAATCCGGCTGGTTATCTGGGATATTGGATTCGGATATCTGATTCGGATTCCAAAATTTCAAACTCGGATATCCGATTCAGATCGGATATCTGGGTATCCGGATCCGAATTTAATCTGGATTTTGAAAAGGGGTATCCGAGCAGCACTGTACAGTACCTCATTTTAAATATTTCCCCCATATAAACCCCATCACCGGGGACAAATCACCATGGCTAGTCAGAGGTGGAAGCTTTTGCGCGTGACCAATCAGCTGGGGTACTGGTACCAGATTGGCCAATCACAGCAGCCCGCTGCTTTCTTTGCTAACCGGTGCCAATGGTCTTGCGGGTGGGACCATGACACTGTCATTGGGCCAATCACTGCATTCGATCAGTAGCCTTGACCTATCAGATGTCACTGCTACTGATCGAGTGCGGATTGAGTGATACCATTGGCTGTTACCAACACAACAGATGCCTGGGAGGAAAGAGATTGAGAAGGTGAGGCTTGAGGAAGGTGAGTTGTTAAGCGATATGCCCGCTCTCCTCCGCCGTTGTATTCCTCCCCCCTCCCTCCTTGCCCGGCGCTCAGTGAGGTCACTTGGTCTGACGGCCCTGCAAATGGGCCTTTGTATTAAAAAAAAAAGTCCCCTACTCCCTCATGGAAACCATACCCGGCCATCTCCTTCCACCATGCAGAGTAGTGCAGGGTGTGGTGTAATGTTTACCTTTTCCAGTGCTGTGGGTCTCCTCCATGCCTCCCAGCAGCACACTCTCTGCTGCCATCCTCTGGATCACGTGACTCACATCGGTCATGTGATCGGGAGCCGGCAAATGGCAGCAGGAAGTGTGCGGCTGTAAAGTATGTGGGAGACCCGCAGCACTAGAGCTGGTAAATATTACACTCTACATGCAGGTGTGGAGAGAGAGGAGGAGGAATTGTTATGCCCCTGGTCTCTGAGTATCTTCTGCTTTTTGTTAGTAATTTGTTTTGCTAGAATTAACATTAACTGAAGCGAAGTACGGAGGGTGTATAAAAATAGCAAATACATCAGACTGCAGGCAATGCAAGTGCTTTATTGGAGCTGGAAAACAGCCCTGTATACTGAGGGAAACATAAACCTCATGTTCTATTCAGTTTTATTACAGTTAAAGGGCACATTTTTTTAAATTAAAAAATTATTACTGCTTTGATCTTTGAATGTCAGAGTACATATTTTGCACTTTGTACGTAGTTTTTTTTGCTGCACCAAATATATGAGAATTGAAATTCTGCTTGTTATTGTAGAATTTTTACTTTTTTATTCTGTTCTCTTAAAGCAAACCCAAGCAAACCTTGGGTGGAAAAATCCTTACCTAAGGCAGACCAGCCAAGTGTCACGGTTTCTCCGTGGCACTAATGATTTGCAGCCTCTATCACGGCATCACGGGGCACTGGCCAAATGTCCCGACCTCTGCACAGAGCAGGAGAGTTTACAGTTAACTGTTTCACTGCCAAGGGTCTTTGCAGAGAACACAAATACATGCATCACATCACACTCTGCAGCTTTGCCTCACGCTGAACTTCATCAGCAGCACAACAACATAAAACTACAACCTGAACAAGGAATGTCTTTCAAGTTGAGAGAGAATGAGACAGGGATCTCTACCCTGGCTATCTGGTTACAGAGCATCTGAAAAGTGAGGTGGCTATCTTATCTTTCAATAAGCTTGTGAAGTGCTAGAAATCCTGTATGGATCAATCATATTGGTTGCATTTTTCTGTGCTATTGCTCTTATTAATAACCCATATCGAGGCACAAGATCCTTAATTAGGGATAACTGTGTGATTTTATGCATACAGTCCTGGGACTAGAGTTATGCACTTGTAGGCACTGTGTTAACATTTCTGATATGTGACTTTTTTTGCCAGAAATAAAGAATTTCATATTTTGCACATTTCAGTCTTTATTTTCTTATTTAATATATTCATAACTCGTCATGTAGAGCTGTTTACTCTAATTTATATCCTTTAATACGTATGTGTGCTGTTATTATTCTTTAAATAACTTCTCTATCATTACTCCATGCGGCAATCGCTGCATAGGATGGAGGGGTAAACTGTATAGGGGAGGGGCGTGGTTTTGAAAAACAAATGGGGCGTGGTTAAATGTGTGGCAGAGGCGTGTCTTAGTGTCTCTTTTCCTGTCTCCAAAGGTTGGGAGGTACGACCTAAGGAGAGGGAAGCTTCTGGCGCCTCCACAGGCTTCCCACGCTGCCCTCCAGTCATCCACCACTGCCTGGGAACCTCCTGAACATCAGGGGGCGCTCCTCTTCTGGCATGTGCTGAACCTGCAGGAGCACAGGCGCGCCTGCGGAGTAGCCCTGAGCTTCTCAGGTGCAGCCGTACTCACGCAAAAGCAGTGCGGACATACTCGCATCTGAAGACGGAACAGATAAAAATGGCGCACAGCACTGAAGGTATAAAAATGGCGCCGCATTGAATTACATTATGAAACAATATTTAGCGACATTGGGGTTTAAAAATGGCGCATGGCCCGCACCAACGCTTATCCGTAAAAAAATACGCCTAACCATGTTAAAATGTTAAAAATAGTTTTATAACGCGTACGGGTGAACAGCGGTAGTGTATGGTCTGTCATAGCACTCTGGTTACACCATACAGCACAAAGCAGCTGCATACCATACAGAGCAGAGGAGCCTCTCCTCCAGCTCCTGCAGCGCTGCCCGAGTGAGGCTCCATTCCCCCAGCTGCTTGGCCATAATAGCGGAGTCCCTACACCCCTGAGGAAGGCCATGATTGGTCGAAACATAAAGGTGGGTGGAGCTACAGTATGCCGGACCTATCCGCAGCTGCGTCCCACGCTGATCTCCGCCGAGCAACCACGGAGGTGCAGGTAGAACGCGGGACGAAGGCGGCCGTCCATAGGGGATCCCCTTTACTTCATACGTCCAGCCGGGGCGTCCACAAAGTGTGAGTACCCACAGGTGGCTGCTTGAGCTTGTAGTGAGTGGAGCAAAGCAAGGCGATGGTGCCCATCCAAGCAATCACAGCCTGCCTTGTTACATCTATGCTGCCCATACTGTTGTCGCTGCTCTACCCTGCTATGCTGGGCAAAGTTTGCTAGCCACACTCAGTGTTACCAACTCATGCCTTTAAATACGGATGCTTATGAATTATACATGTCCTAATCGCGATCGCTCCAAAACCGCTGCAGTGTCCAGTTATTGTTTCGTGTTAATCGCAGGAAAATCACTCCCGCAAATCGCCGGCGTTTCGCGATTATAAGTGTGAACGGGCCCTAAATGCTCAAAACGAGATAAACAGAGGAACACCAAGAGCCCCAATAGTGTAGTATGTATTGACAAAGGGGGTAATGACAAAGAGTAATAGTTGTTATACTCACAAACATGGGTCACCAATAGGCAACCACTGTAAAGGCAGGTGGGGAGATTATCCTGACCCCACTCAGGAATAAGAAGTCGCTCTCTGTAGATAGTAGAAAGGGTCGCAACCCTCCACCAAGGGTGGATACAATATTATATAAGAGAGAACAGAGGCGCCAAAAGGATAAAAGGGGTTTTAAAGGAGCTTAAAAGCCAAAACTTGGTAATTAGAGGAGGCAGTGGTGGACTTACCCCCTCCAAGCAGACACAACACGACTGTACATTCAGTCTATTTATTAACGAACTCCAGATAAAGCAAAGCAACACGTTTCACGGGTCAGCGCCCGCTTCCTCAGGCAATAGAAAAAGGAGTTACAGCTGCAAATGACAGAGATCAGAGGGTATATTGTTTCTGCTATAATACATCCTACATTTAAAACTTCACTTTATACCAATATCCCCCATCAATTTGGTTTATCTGCAATAAAACACTTTCTAAACACTCTTCCATCCATGCCCTCAATACAGCAACAATTCATCCTACAGTGTACCGAATTCATTCTGAACAATAATATATTCTCATTCAACAATAATTACTATCACCAGACCAGTGGAACTGCAATGGGCAGTTCCTTTGCGCCCTCTTATGCAAACCTCACCATGGGCCTCATAGAACTTCAATTACTATACATCAATCACCCATTCCATAACAACATCATTTTGTATAAACGATATATTGACGATTTATTTTTTATATGGAAAGGCGATATCTCACTAATCCCATCCTTCATTCAATATCTTAATACCAATAAAGCGGGCCTTCAGTTTACATCTCAACACCACCCAATCTCTATAGACTACCTCGATCTTACCGTCTTCATTGAACAGGGCTCCATCAAAACAAAAACATATTTTAAATCCGTTGATTCTAACAATTTTATACACTTTAATAGTTTCCACTATCGACCTTGGACACAGAATACACCATATTGCCAGTTTAGACGGATCTACAGAAACTGCACAGACAACCAAGATTACCACGTTCAATCTGATATACTCACTAAGAAATTTTCCGCGAGGAAATACCCAAAAAAAGTATCCGGGACGCACGTCATAAAACACAACTACCATACAACCCCAAACCATCAACCGCAGAAAGCAATAACCCACCCCCCAGATTCATCACTCAATATTGTAGAGAACACCAAACTATCAGGAAAATTATGAACAAGCGTTGGGAAATTCTACTCCAGGACCCATTCTTGAGACCCCTCCTCCCCACCAAGCCACTTATCACCTATCGCAGAGCCCCCAGTCTCCGCAATTTACTAGCCCCCAGTAAACTTCGCTGCTCCAAGACTGAACTTACACACAGTTTAGTTCCTTTGACACCTGGTTCACGACCCATTTAATACTAAATGCTCAAAAAATCGCTCTAGTGGGTTCTAGCCCTTAGGCCTGGAACCCACTACAAAGCTCTATTGCTAATCACAATCGCTAACATTTTTAATGAGCATTTTGTAAGCGATTTCATGAGCGTTTTCTGGCAAATTTGGTAGCATTTTGCCAGCGATTGTGTAGCGGTTTGCGATTAGCGTTTTTAATTCTGATTGGTCCTTTCAATTAGTTTTAATTCTTTTACAGTGTGCAGTAATTTAAAAACGCTAGCAAAATCGCTCTGTATAGCGATTCATGAGCGATTAAGCCAGAGTTTATATACTTTACATTGCAGAAACGCTAAAGCTCAAAAATGCTGCATGTCCTGCGTTTGCGATTTTAGTAATCGCAATCACTCCAGTCAGTGGAATTTGGCCCATCCATTAACATTAGCTGAGCGTTTAGGGAAATCTCTAAAGTTTTGAAAACCTCCCTAAACACTCAAAAAATCGCTCTAGTGGGTTCCAGCCCTTATAGACATTTTGACCTGTTTGGCCAAATAGCCCTGGAAGCAAGCAGAGGCTTATCTCAGCACCGGTCATCGGGGTGTGAGTGCTGCAGCTTCCCATATCTCTGCAGACATTTGTACCAGGGGTGTAACTCCATCTGTACAGATCTGTCGTCTCAAACCCTCACGCCCCTTCCCATCACAATATTTACCTAACCTCCCTGATGGGGTCGGCAGAGGGTGGGGGCTGCTCCTGTACGTATTACACAGAAACAGCAGAGTGTCACCTCTTTCTGGCGGTGGGACAGGTCCTCTTCAAACCCCTTCAGTGTACAAGCACCTTACAGCCAATCACCATGCAGCTTTCATCCCTGCATATCATGTGACAGAGATGGAAGCCACATGGTGATTGGCTGTACGGGACTTGTACATAGGGGTACTCGGATACCCCTTTTCAAAATCCAAATTTATCCGGATACCCAGATATCCGGATCGGATATCCGAATCCGAACTTTGCAGTATCAGAATAGAATCGGATATCCGACCCCGGTATCCGGGACATCCGGGCGGATTCAGATATCCGGATAGAAAAACCGGAAGTGGCCTTTAAATTGCTTTTAAAACGTTTTTAGGGTAAATGAGGCATGTAGCATTATGTTTTTTTAAAGGGAAAGACTAATTAATGTGGGGATTTAACCACTTAACGACTAGCTAACGCCCATAGATAACGATCGAGCGGCCTTTCCATGTCAGTTCACGGAGGGTGTCTCCGTGAACAGCCGGAGAGCCGCGATCGGCGGCTTTCCGGCATAATGTTAACACGCGGGGAAGACATCCCCGCTGTTTACATCATACGGCGCTGCTGCGCAGCAGCGCCGTAAGGCAGATCGCAGATCCCCGGCCTCTGATTGGCCGGGGATCGCCGGCATATGACAGGCTGAAGCCTATCCTACAATGCGCAGGACGGATATCCGTCCTGCGCCGCTCACCCCCTGTGAGGGAGATGGAGGGAGAGGGACGAAGCACCGAAAACGCTGCGGAGGGGGGCTTTGAAGAGCCCCCCCCCTGCAAAGCGCAGCAAGCCGGTGGCGATCAGACCCCCCCAGGAGGACATCCCCCTAGAGGGGAAAAAAGGGGGTAAGTCTGATCGCCCCGGCTCTATCCTGATCTGTGCTGCGGGCTGGAGAGTCCACGCAGCACAGATCAGGCAAACCACCCCTGGTCCTTAAGTGATTCCCCCCCCCCCCCAAAAAAAAAATGGCTGTCAATTAACATCCAGACTAGGTTCTAGACCGGATTAGGTTGCAGACAGCGGTTGTGCAGCCCACATTGTGTCCAAAGTCCAACCGCACATCTGGGACATGACAGTTTTCAGCCCAGACACCTCCCAAAAATTATGCAGCAATTGTGTTTTGACTTAAATATAGGTGGTATCAGCACAGCAGCAGTGGCCTGTGGCACCGTGGCGGTGGGAGCTGCACAGGCAGCAGGAGCAGGGCAATGCAGCAGCAGGTGTAACGTCTGCCAGGAGCATGCCGGAGGTTGCACTTGGCAGTGGCACGTGGCACATGGTACATGGCACATGGCACTTTGCATGTGGCACTTTGCATTTGGCACATGGCACTTGGCACTTTTAATTTGGCACGTGGCACTTGGCATTTGGCACATGGCACTTGGCACGTGGCACGTGTCACTTTGCATGTGGCACTTTGCACGTAGCACTTGGCAGGTGGCACTTTGCACGTGGCACTTGTCACGTGGCACTTGTCACGTGACACGTGCCAAGTGCAAAGTGCCACGTGCCAAGTGCCACGTGCCAAGTGCCGAGTGACAGTCAGACAGCAGAGGAGAAGACACTAGTGCACACTAACTGTCAAACTACTCGTCTCTAACAACTAACTAGCACTGACTACAGTACTACAGTACTAACTACACAATAACACAGTAATCCTATTCCCTAACCTAACTTATACTGTAGCTAAGGCTAATAACAAGCCAGCAGGCAGCAGCTGGCCTGGTCTGTGCACAGCACACACACAAACACATAACAGCTGCCTACAGCAGCCCTGCAGCACACACTCTGGCTGTCACTGAATGAAATCAAGCTAGCTACCTAATTAACAATATAACAATAGTGTAGTGATAGTGAAGGGGTTAATCACGGAACTTTAGGTTTATCATTGTATACAGCACTTGCTAGGCCAGCAGCACTGGAGCATGTCTCTCAGTGAGCATTCACAAGAAAGGACGATATTTCTCATCATGGCAGTCCTCCTTATTATACAGGGGGGCCTGGCCAGGGTTCCTTTCTGTGATTGGGTGCCAGGGCTTAGGCTGGGAGCCCTCTGATTGGCTCAATGAGGTCAGGTTGGGCTGGCCAGGGTTCCCTTCTGTGATTGGTTGCTAGGGCTTCTGCTGGGAGCCCTCTGATTGGCTCAATGATGTCATCTCCTTAGTTACAGTATTCGGATTCGGATATCCGTCTAATATCCGCGGATATCCGGGTATGCTACCAAATATCCGCATAGTGCTATCCGGATTTGGGCCCAGGTATCAGGAATCCGAATCCGGTCGGATGGCTGAAAAAAGTTTGGATATCCGGGTTACCCGGATATCCGGATGAGCACCACTGCTTGTACAGAGAAGAGGAGTGAAGAAGAGCTGTCCCGCCGCCAAAAGTCCTGTATAATACTCTGCTGCTCTGCATAACATACAGTAGTGGGCCTTGCTTCCTGGCCCCTGGGCCTCCCCCACCAAAGCAGGAAATTTGGGTGCTGCCATAGGCGCCCAATGAAATAGCGGTGCTCAGGTGAAATTTATAGGCATTCCATATAAAAAGTGGGCACCCAAATGTATCCCTCAATGCCGCTATTTCTTCAATAGGCGCCTATGAAATTTTTTTGTTTTTTGTTTTGGTGGCAGGGGGCAGTGATTTGGGGCGGGGAGGGTGGTTAAAGTTAGGCTCAGGTAGGGTGTTTGTGCGGGGGGGGGGAGGACGATTTGGATTATGCGTCAGGCATGGTGTTTGTGCAGGGGAGGGGGGCAGTTAGGGTTAGGCGTCAGGAAGGATGTACAGGATCTTCTCAAAAAATTAGCATATTGTGATAAAGTTCATTATTTTCTGTAATGTACTGATAAACATTAGACTTTCATATATTTTAGATACATTACACACAACTGAAGTAGTTCAAGCCTTTTATTGTTTTAATATTGATGATTTTGGCATTCAGCTCACGAAAACCCAAAATTCCTATCTCAAAAAATTAGCATATTTCATCCGACCAATAAAAGAAAAGTGTTTTTAAAACAAAAAAGTCAACCTTCAAATAATTATGTTCAGTTATGCACTCAATACTTGGTCGGGAATCCTTTTGCAGAAATGACTGCTTCAATGCGGCGTGGCATGGAGGCAATCAGCCTGTGGCACTGCTCAGGTGTTATGGAGGCCCAGGATGCTTCGATAGCGGCCTTAAGCTCATCCAGAGTGTTGGGTCTTGCGTCTCTCAACTTTCTCTTCACAATATCCCACAGATTCTCTATGGGGTTCAGGTCAGGAGAGTTGGCAAGCCAATTGAACACAGTAATACCATGGTCAGTAAACCATTTACCAGTGGTTTTGGCACTGTGAGCAGGTACCAGGTCGTGCTGTAACATGAAATCTTCATCTCCATAAAGCTTTTTTCAGCAGATAGAAGCATGAACCCACTTTTGAACCAGAAACAGCGGCAGAGGCGCCTGACCTGGGCTACAGAGAAGCAGCACTGGACTGTTGCTCAGTGGTCCAAAGTACTTTTTTTTTCAGATGAAAGCAACTTTTACATGTCATTCAGAAATCAAGGTGCCAGAGTCTGGAGGAAGAGGGAAATGCCAAAATGCCTGAATTCCAGTGTCAAGTACCCACAGTCAGTGATGGTCTGGGGTGCCATGTCAGCTGCTGGTGTTGGTCCACTGTGTTTTATCAAGGGCAGGGTCAATGCAGCTAGCTATCAGGAGATTTTGGAGCACTTCATGCTTCCATCTGCTGAAAAGCTTTATGGAAATGAAGATTTCATTTTTCAGCACGACTTGGCACCTGCTCACAGTGCCAAAACCACTGGTAAATGGTTTACTGACCATGGTATTACTGTGCTCAATTGGCCTGCCAACTCTCCTGACCTGAATCAGAATCAGAATCATTTTATTTCGCCAAGTACAGCGGGGGTTGTACCCGGAATTATTTTTGGCTCATACAACGTCAGAGATGGTACAAACACATGCATGCAATCCAACACATACAATCAGGTACAGTATGGAACAAAGTAAGCATATACCTATATATACATACAGCGCATAACTGGGAGTCTGGAGTGCTGTGTGAGGGGAGCAGCCTGCCAACTATCGACGGTGCTCGCTCAGCTCCGTAGCAGAACCAGCTGCCCCACAGTGTGTCCTGGAAAAGAGTGGATAGAGAAAGAAAGAGAGATAGAGAGAAGGGATAGTTACTGGGTCCGACAATCAGTCGAGAAGTGTCCATGGCTGTGATCTGGTACCCCGATATCGACAGATGGGCAGCTGATCTTCAGGGCTTGGTGGTGGTGCAGGCTAGCACGGTCCTCAGCAGTGGCAGAGTTAGAGCAGGTTGGAGGCTGCGGATGGTGGAGACCCTCTCTCTGGAGCGTAGCTGAGGATCTCCTCCACGTGGGAGGTCCTGCAGGAAGCGGCGACTATGCGACCCATACCACGTGGACGCCGAGCTCAGGGTCAGCAGCTCGCCCGTGAGCCTACCCAGGTGTGGGGTCTCTGAGACCCCCTGTTGTGTCGGTGGCCGGAGGGGCTGGCTCGGGGCAGCAATCAGGGATCAGTGGCCCACTGTGTCTGTGTGAAAGGCAGACTCGGATCCAGGACCCGGCAGCAGTGGTGGAGAAACTGCCAGTGTGGTCCTGCTCGCACACAACATGAGGCTCCAGCAGCAACAGGCTCCACAAAAGCTAAGAACAGTCCAGGCAGCGGTGGTGGAGTACCGATCAGGGCACGTGGGCCCCAAACAGCTGTCCGCTCGATCAGCTGGCATGCCGCCAATCAGGCATGTAAAGAGCGAGGAGCAGTGAGGAGAGTGGATCAGCGCCGGTGGGACAGAGCGGCGGCCCTGCAGCAGGCAGCGAGGTGGACTTGGAGGATGCCCTAGCAGAGATGGTGGTCTGGCGTGGGGGAGCAGCAATGCCATGAGCAGCAATGAGCGAGGCAGCCCGACAGGGGATTGCAGCAATCCGCCCTGCAGAATGGTGGGGGCGTCCCTTCTCTCTGCTCTCCTTCCGGCCTGGTCAGATGAGGGCGAAGCATCCCACGTGTGCCCGAGGTGGCTCCCTGGCAGCAGCGGCTGATCACGATGCCGAGTTCCCTGCCTGAGGCAGGATGAAGCAGCGCAGTGCCTGGGCCCGCGGCCGCACCACGTGGGTGGCGGCGGATGCCGCTCAGCTGGTCCGTCTCGGATGTTCCGACGCTCTGGCAGACCCGCGCTGCGGCGTGTGCATGCAGAGAGCGGAGTCCCGGCTGAGATGCGGCTCTGCAGGGATCGGGGAGGAAAGGTCCACAGCTGGTGAGCGCATGCTGCTCCGGACTTCGGGCTTCCCCAAGGTACTTGTCCTGGTTTCTCCTCGTGGCAGAGCAGACAGAGTAGCCTGCAGTGCAAACCCCATAAAGAATCTGTGGGATATTGTGAAGAGAAAGTTGAGAGATGCAAGACCCAACTGTAAAGCATAGCGGAGATGCCGCCGCAACAGGAAGCGGCATGGCGGCTATCTCCGCATCTCAGCTGGCGGTTTCCGCCGTGCGGGTACATGATGGAGTTGTGCCTGAGACTATGGTGAATGCGGGGGAGGCCGCCGCAGCGCTGAGCGGCATGGCGGCTGTCCCCGCGTCTCAGCCAGCGGCCTCCGCCGCGCTGTTACATGATGGAACTTTGCCTGGTCCCTCAGTCGCACATAGACTGAGGTCTACACATGCGCGCACAGACAGGGCCTTTATGCAAGCAGAAGGGGAGTCAGCTGATCAGCCGGTCAGCTGACTCCAACACTGATCCTGATTGGCTGAGTGACTGGGGCGGCGTTAAGGAGCGCTCCCAGTATATATAGGACATGTCTGTCAGTTGTTCCTCGTCTGCTGTTGCATATGCTACGTGTTAGCACTCAGACCCTTAGTCAGATCCGAAAGTGTGCTAGAACCAGCAGGAACTGGGGATCCACACTTAGCCAGATTCTGTTGATAGCTTAAAGTACTAATTGAATTGTATTATTTGTTATGACCCTCTGCTAGCCTTGACTACTCTTCTGTCTTTTGATTCTGTGCCTTTGCCTATCTGATCTAGTTGCCGACTTAGCTTATACCTCACTCTGATTCAGTCTTCTGCCTTTGTACTGTATCTGTCCGTGTGTTGCTGAACCTGCTTGTCTGACTCTTCTGCCCTCACCAGTGAGCTTAGTCCTGGTGAGGGATTCTCAGTTTAGTAATTACCTGCTCCTCAGGTAGATAGCTGCAGTATAGTCTGAATCACCTGCTCCTAAGGTTGATAGCTGCAGTACAGTCTGAATTACCTGTTTCTCAGGTAGATAGCTGCAGTACAGTCTTAATAACCTGCTCCTCAGGTAGATAGCTGCAATACAGTCTTAATCACCTGCTCCTCAGGTGGCTAGCTACTACGGTACTGTCTGGATCTCCTGCCCCTCAGGTGATCACCTTCTGCAGTACAGTCTGAATCACTCGCTCCACGAGTGATCAGTACACATTGTCTTACTGTGCATCACCCGCTCCTCGGGTGAACCTATCACTAACTCATCTGTGTCTCCAGCCTGCTGAAGTACTGATTACAGTGTTCTTTAGAGATACCTCCTTCTACCAGCTCCTCTGGGATAGTGGGTATCTCTATCTATATTTACTGTTGCACCAAACACTTATCTTACACCTGGGTGTCCTGTGTCTTGCTATACTTGCATTATTGGTGATTCTGCAGATCACCACATAATCAGGTATAACATCTGTATAATTGGTGATACTGCAGATCACCAATAATCAGAATATCTGTTCTTGCTGACACCAATCGTTACAGAACAGCGGGCCAAACAATATGGACGCACTACGTAGTCAAGTTGAAGTCCTGATCACTGCGGTAAACGATCTTACCAGAGTTATCAATACCCAACAGACTCTGATCACCCAACTGTCTGGGACGGTTCAGGTACTTCAAACGACTATTGATGCAGTGCGATCCCCTCCAGTAACGGACCTTCGCATGCCCGTACCAGAGAAGTTTTCGGGACATAGATCTGACTTTCAGAATTTTAGAAATCGTGTGGTATCCTATTTTGAGTTAAGGCCTAATCTGTCAGGATCTGAGAACCAGAGGGTAATATTTATAAAGACTCTTTTGTCAGGAGATTCACAAACATGGGCATATGGTCTGCATGCAGAGCATGAGGCTTTATCCTCAGTTCAGGAGTTTTTTAAGGCCATAGCCATTATTTACGATGATCCGGACGTGGCTATTACGGCTGAGAGGAAGCTAAAGACTCTCAGGCAGGGTCGTAATCCGGTGGAGAGTTATGCCGCAGAGTTTAGGAGGTGGGCTGTGTCAGCTAGATGGGGAACATATGCCTTATTAGATTGTTTCGTGTCAGGGTTGTCCAATGCAGTTTCTGATTTGATGCTAGGGCATCCTAAGCCTAAATCCCTGGACGAGGCAATTTCATTGGCCATGCGGATTGATCAGGGCCGGATTTACCATAAGGCACACTAGGCACGTGCCTACAGGCGCCTGATTGGGCAAAGGCGGCTTTTTAATTGTCCCTTTCAAGTTTAAAAACCTTTTTAGTGCATCCTCCATGACCGCGCCACTCGCCCCGCCCACTTTTTCATGTTCCAGCGGCCGCCTCGTTCTCCGCACATACAGTGATGTGTGCAGAACAGGCTAAGGGCGGCTCAGGGCAGCTTTGCACGCACAGTCCCGCTCCCTGTCTCCGCCCACCGCCGTATTCATGCCCGCCCCGCACGCAGCGCTGCAATTTACAAGCCTAGAGCAGCAGCTGCGTGCATACTGCATAGGCAATCTCTGCTGCCCCTGGGCAAGGACTCGGAGAAACCATGTGGGCGGGGCAGGCATCGCTTACCTGCCACTGAAATAAGCCTGTCTGCGCCCAGAAGGAGTCAGGAGAGGGAGAGAGACGAATCCGGCGAAGGTAGGCAAAAAGCTCCGCCCCTCGTCCTGTTCAAATCAGCAGCCACCAGCCAGCATGTGTATTGGAGTGGTCTCACTCCCCTGACTAGTGCCACTGTGCCAGCGTTGTCTGCCCGCTCCCACCCCCCTCCTCTCCCATCCATCCATCACCTGTGATTGTGAAGGAGAAGGGGTCAAGCCGGGGGCACACACAGTTCGGGGGTCGGGAGGGTGCTGACAGCGCTGAGAGTGCAGAGAGCAGTTTTAGCTGCTGCTGCTGCTGCCTTCTCCCCAGATGCATTCCTCCTGCTTCGGCTCTAACCTGACAAAGTGTCACTTGGCTGCGAGGGAACTTGAAAGCTGCTGTGGACGGTACATTAACTTCCTGCAATGAAAGTTAGCTAGCCAGCTGTCTGTATGGGCGAGGGGGAGTGAGGGTTTTGTTTTGTGTGTGCGTGGGGATGGGGAGAGTGTGTCTGTGATCTGTGTGTCTGTGCGTGTGGTCTGTGTGTGTGATCTGTGCGTGTGATCTGTGTGTCTGTGCGTGTGATCTGTGTGTCTGTGCGTGTGATCTGTGTGTCTGTGCGTGTGATCTGTGCGTGTGATCTGTGTGTGTGATTGGTGTCAGTGTGTGTGATTTTTGTGTGATCGGTGGGTGCATGTGATCTGTGTGTCTGTGTGTGTGATTGGTGGGTGCGTGTGATCTGTGTGTCTGTGCGTGTGATGTGTGCATGTGATCGATGTGTGCGTGTGATCGGTGTGCGTGTGTGTGATTTGTGTGTGCATGTGATCTGTGCTTCTGTGTGAGTGAGATCTGTGGGTGCATGGTGTAAGTAATAAAAGGGCGCCTGGAAAACCAATAGTAGAATATTGGTACATTTACCAATATTTTACTTTTAAAATGTAAAGAAGAACCGTAAATATTAGTTGAATACCATTCTTTTACTATAGCTCAACCTAACCCTACTCAGAACAGAACCCTCCAGAGGGTTAACCCTAACCGCTCCACCCCCTCCCCACACACACAAACAACCTGCCTGATGCTAACCCTAACCGTCTTCACTCACACAAACAACCTACCAAATACCTAACCATAACAGCCACCAAACCTTCCACACACCCCCCCCCCCTTTCATCCAGCTATGTATCGGGCTCCACGGGTGCCTAAATTTCTTAATAATGCCGCCATTTTAATGGGCATTTATGAATTACCTTGAATGGTTTTATTTCATGTTTTGGGGGTGTGGCCTGTGTTGGGGCGGAGCTTAGGGCGCAAGAACTTCTGTGCCTATAGGCTCCTATGTTCTAAATCCGGCCCTGGGATTGATCGCCGCATTCGCTATCGAAAACTAACCCGTGGGAAAAAAGCTTTAAGATCTATTTCCTACGGCTCTTCTCCACCTCCGTCACCACAAGATGAGCCGATGCAAATCAGTCATTCTAGGTTAACTCAAGTGGAAAAGAATTGCAGAAGGTCAGAGAGACTCTGTCTATATTGTGCTGAGGAGGGCCACATTGTCCAGAATTGTCCTAAAAAGTCGGGAAACACTGCCGCCTAGGTGTAGTCAGAGGTAATGACCTAAGCAAGCCGTTGGTACCTCTAAATAATAATCGTTTGCTTCATCCCTGCTCCATTACCTGGGAGGGTCAGGCCACGCCCACAGAAGCGTTTGTAGACTCAGGTTCTGCAGCCAATTTTATAGATTATGACTTTGTCAAAAAATTGGGGATTCCCTAACTCCTGTTAGACCGTCAGATTCTGATCACGGCAGTAGATGACTCTCCGTTACAATGTAGACAGCCTCTTTCCCAGACTCCCTTGTTATTGTGTGAAATAGGGGCTCCACATAAGAAGAAACTGCAGTTCTTTGTCCTGCAAATGGCAACTTCTACCTTAATCCTCGGTATGCCTTGGTTGCAACTACACTCCCCTCAGATCGACTGGGCCTCAGGTCAGCTACAGAGCTGGTCAGCCCATTGTCATCATCATTGTTTAGAGAAAGTTGCTGCTTGTGCCACCAAGGTTCAGGTGAAAGGGGTGCCAGCGCAGTACGCAGAATTTTCTGATGTGTTTTGCCCCAAATCAGCAGATAAACTCCAGCCACACCGGAGTTTTGACTGTCCCATAGAGCTGAGATCAGGTTGTATGCCTCCTAGAGGTCATCTTTATAATCTGTCGGGGCCAGAGAAGCTGGCAATGCAGGAATACATTAAGGAAAACTTGGCCAAGGGCTTTATCCGTCCTTCCCCGTCACCTGGTGGGGCTGGGTTCTTTTTTGTACAGAAAAAGGACGGTGGGCTTCGACCCTTTATAGACTATCGGGGGTTAAATAAGAACACAGTAAAGAATCGTTATCCATTGCTGTTGATTGACAATTTGTTTGCCCAAGTTACCAATGCCAGTATTTTTTCTAAGTTGGACTTACGAGGGGCATACAACCTTGTTCGCATTAGGGATGGTGACAAATGGAAGATGGCATTCAACACGCCCGACGGGCATTACGAGTATCTGGTCATGCCCTTCGGGTTGTGTAATGCCCCTGCTGTTTTCCAAGAGTTCATCAACGAAGTTTTTAGAGAAGTTCTAGGGAAATTTGTATTAGTGTATTTGGACGATATACTGATGTTTTCACCCAATCTGACAGAACATCGGAAACACGTGAAGTTTGTGTTGAGAAAATTGAGGCAGAACTCCTTGTATGCAAAATTAGAGAAGTGCCTGTTCGAAGTCCCTAAAGTCCCTTTTTTGGGATATATTATTTCCACTTCAGGTCTCTCCATGGACCCTGAAAAAGTCTCTGCTGTATTGGAGTGGCCTCAACCCGTAGGATTGAAGGCACTCCAAAGGTTTCTGGGCTTTGCCAATTACTACAGGAAGTTCATCAAAGGATTTTTCTGTGGTGTCACCCCTCACCAACCTCACCAAAAAAGGGGCTGACACTTACCATTGGTCAGCAGAGGCACAGTCTGCCTTTGCTACATTGAAAAAGTTATTTTGTTCTGCTCCCATTTTGAGACACGTAGATGTCACCTTCCCCTTCATTGTTGAGGTGGATGCATCAGAGATTGGGGTTGGGGCTGTGCTGTCTCAGCGCTCTGGCCTTCAAGGCAAACTGCATCCCTGTGCCTTCTTTTCTCGTAGGTTCTCTCCAGCCGAGAGGAACTACGATATCGGCAATCGGGAGCTCTTGGCCATTAAGTTAGCCTTTGAGGAATGGCGTCATTGGCTTGAAGGGGCAGAACATACGATTACTGTTTATACTGATCACAAAAATTTGGAGTACATCTAGGGGGCCAAAAGGCTTAGCCCCCGACAGGCTCGCTGGGCCTTGTTCTTTTCAAGGTTCAGATTTATTATAACGTATACTCCAGGTAGTAAGAATGTCAAAGCGGATGCATTATCTAGGTGCTTTGAGGCAGAGACAGTTCAACCAGCAACCCCTGACACCATTTTACCTCAAAGATTGGTGGTGGCCGCCACGGAAACCTGGCAGGATTGGGCGCTTACCTTAGGGCCCTACCAGCAGGATATCCCAGAAGGGAAGCCCGAGGGGTACTGTTTGTGCCACTTCCCTTTCGCTTACAACTCCTACAGTTGTTTCACGCCCATAAGAATGCAGGGCATCCCGGGGCTGCTCGAACTCAGGATCTACTGGCCAGATGTGTATGGTGGCCTTCTTTGGCACTTGATTGCAAGGAGTTTGTGAGAGAGTGCTCTGTGTGTGCCAGAAATAAGCCCTCTCATCAAGCACCAGTAGGTACGCTACAACCGTTGCCAGTGCCAAGTGAACCATGGACTCATTTGTCTATGGACTTTGTAGGAGAACTCCACAGGCCTGAGGGCAAGACGGTTATCTGGGTGGTAGTTGATAGGTTCAGTAAAATGGCTCATTTCGGCCCATTGAAAGGACTCCCCTCAGCCCAAGAATTGGCTGATCTCTTCATCCAGCACATTTTCCGGCTACATGGCATTCCGGAGAATGTGGTGTCAGATAGGGGAGTCCAGTTCGTGTCTAAATTCTGGAGAGCCTTTTGTCAACAGCTCGGTATGGACTTGTCATTTTCATCAGGCTACCACCCACAGACCAACGGACAGACTGAGAGAGTTAACCAGTCCCTGGAGCAATTTCTCAGGTGTTATGTAGCAGATGCCCAGTCAGACTGGGTAAAGTTCTTTGTGGAATTTGCGCATAATAACCTGAAGAGTTCTTCTTCAGGTTTTTCTCCTTTTCAGGTAGTCTCAGGGAGATCTCCCAAATTCTCTCCTTTACCAGTGGCATCCTCCCCTTTCCCGGCTCTAGAGGATTGGCAAAGGGCATTGAAGGAAGTTTGGGTGCTTGTGAAAAGGAATCTGGGAAAAGCCTTTCAGACGCAGAAAAAACAGGCAGATAAAAGGCGGTCTGTTGAATGGAAGTTTTCTCCAGGAGACATGGTGTGGGTATCTACTCGGCATCTGGCACTAAAGCAACCATCACCCAAGTTGGGACCCAGATTTGTAGGCCCATACCCGGTGTCCAAAATAATTAATGATGTTACATATATGATTGATCTCCCAGGCAGCATGAGAGATGTGAGATCATGTCATGTTTTCTTGTTGAAGCCTGCTGTGCAGGTGGATTCCTCTCCCCACCCCCTGTGATGATTGACGATCAACCTGAGTATGAGATCGAAAAGATTTTGGATTCTCGATTAGTGCAGAATTCTGTACAATACCTGGTCCATTGGAGGGGTATGGTCTAGAGGAGAGAACTTGGGTTCCGGATTACCGCATGCATGCCGAGGATCTAAAGAGAGAGTTTTATGAGCAATACCCTGAAAAAACGTGTAAGAAGTGTCCGGGGTCCACTCCTCAGGGGTGGGGGGTACTGTAAAGCATAGTGGAGATGCCGCCGCAACAGGGAGCGGCATGGTGGCTATCTCCGCGTCTCAACCGGTGGTTTCCGCCACGCGGGTACATGATGGAGTTGTGCCTGAGACTATGGTGAATGCGGGGGAGGCCGCCGCAGCGCTGAGCGGCATGGCGGCTGTCCCCGCATCTCAGCCAGCAGTCTCCGCCACGCTGTTACATGATGGAAATTTACCTGGTCCCTCAGTCGCACATAGACTGAGGTCTACGCGCACACAGACAGGACCTTTATGCAAGCAGAAGGTCGGTCAGCTGACTCCAACACTGATCCTGATTGGCTGAGTGACTGGGGCGGCGTTAAGGAGCGCTCCCAGTATATATAGGACATGCCTGTCTGTTGTTCCTCGTCTGCTGTTGCATATGTTACGTGTTAGCACTCAGACCCTTAGTCAGATCCGAAAGTGTGCTAGAACCAGCAGGAGCTGGGGATCCACACTTAGCCAGATTCTGTTGATAGCTTAAAGTACTAATTGAATTGTATTATTTGTTATGACCCTCTGCTAACCTTGACTACTCTTCTGTCTTTTGATTCTGTGCCTTTGCCTATCTGATCTAGTTGCCGACTTAGCTTATACCTCACTCTGATTCAGTCTTCTGCCTTTGTACTGTATCTGTCTGTGTGTTGCCGAACCTGCTTGTCTGACTCTTCTGCCCTCACCAGTGAGCTTAGTCCTGGTGAGGGATTCTCAGTTTAGTAATTACCTGCTCCTCAGGTAGATAGCTGCAGTATAGTCTGAATCACCTGCTCCTCAGGTTGATAGCTGCAGTACAATCTGAATTACCTGCTCCTCAGGTAGATAGCTGCAGTACAGTGATCACCTTCTGCATTACAGTCTGAATCACTCGCTCCACGAGTGATCAGTACACATTGTCTTACTGTGCATCACCCGCTCCTCAGGTGAACCTATCACTAACTCATCTGTGTCTCCAGCCTGCATTGTTCTTTAGAGATACCTTCTTCTACCAGCTCCTCTGGGATAGTGGGTATCTCTATCTATATTTACTGTTGCACCAAACACTTATCTTACACCTGGGTGTCCTATGTCTTGCTATACTTGCATTATTGGTTATTCTGCAGATCACCACATAATCAGGTAAAAAAGGTTTTAAAAGAACAGGCAAATGTTTGTGATTTCATGAGGGCAGCCATCTTTGTCATGGGGGCAGCCATCTTTTGGTTGAAATGAGGTGACAGGGAGCAGGAGACACCGTTCCAACTGTCCTGTGTCCTGATTACTCCTCCCAGCTGCACGCACTAGGCTTTAAATGTCAAATTCAAAATGTAAAAAAAAAAATTGCACCAAAACAGCAGAACGAGAACAAAAACATCAGAAATCCCATCATGCTCTGCATAGCATAAGGGGAAAACTGCCCGGGCAGTTTTCTTCTGTGCAGCTAAAAATGAGACTTGTATAAGAGAAACAACGTTCTGATGCTGTGAAACTGTTAAAGAAACACAAGGCCTTTTCAGTGCTGCTGAGTCAATTTTTAGTCTGGAGGTTCACTTTAAGGCCGCTAGCGAAGCATCCTGGGCCTCTATAACATCTGAGCAGTGCCACAGGCTGATTGCCTCCATGCAACACCGCATTGAAGCAGTCATTTCTGCAAAAGGATTCCCGACCAAGTATTGAGTGCATAACTGAACACAATTATTTGAAGGTTGACTGTTTTGTTTTAAAAACTCTTTTCTTTTATTGGTCGGATGAAATATGCTAATTTTTTGAGATAGGAATTTTGGGTTTTCATGAGCTGTATGCCAAAATCATCAATATTAAAAGAATAAAAGGCTTGAACTACTTCAGTTGTGTGTATTTGAATCTAAAATATATGAAAGTCTAATGTTTATCAGTACATTACAGAAAATAATGAACTTTATCACAATATGCTAATTTTTTGAGAAGATCCTGTACATTTCTGTACATTTACTGATATTCTACTATTGACTTTCCTGGACGCCCAAATTTCCACCCCTGGTTTGCACCCAGTATTTCTACTTTGAGGCCGGGTGCACACATAACATAACATGAAAGGCTGCGTTTTATGCCATGTTTTATGTTAATGTTGTGCTTTTTTACTGCGTTTGCGATGCGTTTTGTGTGCATTTTTATATTTCCATCTATGTACATCACTAGGAAGACAACAGGAAGCAGAAGTACAGCATAAAACATTTTTTTGGGGGGGAAAACCCCCATATAAAAACGCATGGAAAACGCATACCATTGCATTCCCATTGACTTTCATTATGTGCGTTTTTGATGCGTCTATGAATATTATGTAACAAAAGCAGAGTTTTTAAAAATGCAGGTTTGAAAACGCATAGAAGACGCATATGCGTTTTTATATGCGTTTTTTCCTGCGGCCCATAGACTTCCAATAACGGTAAAAATGCAGTATTTTCCACAACACTAGCGTTTCTGCTATGTGTGCGTCGAGCCTCCGTCATATTTAGATACAGGTGTTTTTGCTGACTTGCTGGGAGCAATTTATGTAAACGGGAGTTTTTCCCCGGAGCTCTGCTTTAACTTGTCCCAGCAGGGAAGACAGGAAGTGCTGTGCATTATCTCTCCATGACGTACTGTTGAGTCCTGAGCAGGGCTAAAAAATTGTGCCTGTTTTTCATAGTTGCCTGAGCCTCCGCTATAATTGATTATTCATTTGCCTGGCAGCTTCAGTCAGAGGATGGAAGCTGGTTCTATCAGAGGGTCTGCCCTCATCTCTGTACACGCTGACATTTATATGCTCTCCGCTCAAGGCCTCTCAACGTTTCTCCATCCAACTCCTTAAAATTCAATTTCCTTCAAGGAGGGGATAACAAAAGAGGCACTTTAGAGGCTGGATAATAAGCAAGCCAAGTAGCTGCACTTCAAACACAAAGGCAGAGGGAGAATACTCTGAGACATGCCAGAGTGAATGCTGGGTAATTATACAATAATTAGATGCTGAATTTGGAACAGAGTAACTTTTACATCTAAACTTTACTTTAAAAGGAAAACAGAACAGGGGAGGTTGGGGAGAAGGCAGGCTAGACGGAAGCAGGAAATTTGGGCGCCTCGCGAGTCACGGGTAATGGACGATTTGGGCGCAACATAGGCGCTAATGCAAATAGCAGCTATGAGGCACCCAAAGCAGAAATCTGGGCATGTGATAATTGTTTTGAAGTTTTTTAAATTTTATCGTTTTGAAAATAACGTCGTCGTTTTTGACATGTCTTTTTAAATGTATCGTATTGAACATTATAAGGTTATAAAGGGTGGTTTTAGGGTAAGGTGTCAGAAAGTGGGGTTTAGGGTTAGGTGTCAGGTAGGGGAGTTTTAAGTTTAGGCATCAGCAAGGGGAGTTTTAGGGTTATGTGTCAGGAAGGGGGATTTTTGGTGTTTGGTGTCAGGAAGGAGGATTTAGGGGTCAGGAAGGAGGATTTAGAGTTCAGGAAGGGGGGTTTTAGGGTTAGGTGTCAGGAAGGGGGGTTTAGGGTGAGGGGTCAAGAAGGGGGGTTTTAGGGTTAGGTGTCAGGAAGGGGGGTTTAGGGTTAGGTGTCAGGAAGCAGGGTTTAGGGTTAAGGAAGGGGGGGGGGGTTAGGTGTCAGGAAGGAGGGTTTAGGGTCAGGGGCTACTTTTCAGCAAGCGTAATGCCACCCCGCTCGCATTCACGCGCCTGATGCCAGGAGCATTCTGCGCAGGCGCAGTACTTCTGTGCCGGCCCTGAACGCTCCCGTCGATGGGAGTGTGACCACCAGCGGCCCGGTTGCGCACTTGCACATGCACAGCAGCTGCCAACCACGCCAGGCCTGTGGCTGTTGCTGCTTTATAAGCAGTAGCAGTGTTTGGAAGTCTTGCAAAAGGGCATAATGTAACTGTAAATCTGGTTTTCTGCTTTTCCCTGATGTTTCATTTAAGCCTAGCCATCCGTTACATGGATCCTGCCCACTACATTAGTCTCCTAACTCATCACAACTGGTGTACATATAATTCTAGCACTGCTTAATTACTGACACCCTTAAAGGGCAACTGAAGCAAGAGGAATATGGAGGCTGCCATATTTATTTCCTTTTAAGCAATACCAGTTGCCTGGCTATCCTGTTAATCCTCTACCTCCAGTGTTTCTGACATTATTGTCAGATCTGAAGGGTTTGCTTCATGCTTGTTTCTGGTGTTATTCAGACACTACTGCATCCTAATAGACCAGCAGGACTGCCAGGCAACTGGTATTGTTGTATAAAAGGAAATAAATATGGCAGCCTCCATGTATTTATCACTTCAGTTGTCCTTTAAATGTCTGCAATGGTAATTTCCTCATTCTGTTGAGCACTTTTCCACCAGCTATCATTACCCTATCCCCTTCTTATTCCTGATGCCTAGCCCTAACTTGGGCTAGACTCCCGTCCCTAACACTGCTACTGCTTATAGAGTGTGTCCTAGTGGCTGCAGCTCTGGCGCTTTGAGAAAAGTGTGATATAAATATTCTGTGTCTTGTCTATTTGATGAACCACAACTTTCCTGATTCAGTCCTATCAATTAATTTCAGCTGTGCCAAAAACGGGTGAAGACCTTGGCCCATGAGGACTGGAGTTTGACATCCCTGTTTCAGATTGTTAGCTTGGTGGGGCAGGGTTCTCTGTCCTTATGTTCCCAGTACTTCTGAATTTACATACAAGGCAAACTGGTCCAGGGGCGTAACAATAGACCCTGAAAGGGAAGCAGCCGCAAGGGGGTGACAGAAGCCACAGGGGGCCCACGTCCTAAGACTGACAACTAAGGGCAAGGAGTGAAAAAGCTTTCTGCCCTCTGCACAATTGTTCTAATGACTGCACCTGCTCAGCCACTGATATTGAAACATATAAAGTTTTGTAGACAGTCCCTATTCAGTGTGCAGGGGGAGGGGGCCACATCCAAAGTTTTGTAGGGAGGCAGTGGCGTAGCAATAGCGGTTGCAGAGGTAGCCCCCGCATCGCGGCCCTTGGGCCAGAGGGGCTCCATGGGGCCTTTCATAAACCACAGTATAAGCTGTTTATTGGTCCTGTGGTTGTAATAATAACTTCTATAGATGCTTTGAATAGCAGCAATCATTAACTTCCTCAGCGGTAAGCCCAAGCTGAGCTCAGGCTAAGACGCCGCGGAGGATTTCTCAGCCCCTGGTGTAGCGATTTCCACACTTTTTGCTTTGTACAAGCCGATCGCAGCTGCTCCACGCCGATTTGCCGTTACCCGCCGCGTTAGAGGCCCGCCCCTGACCCCATGCGCAGCCTGGCCAATCACCACCAGGCTGCGCTATGGGGTGGATCGGGACTCCCTCCGACGCCATGACGTGGATGACATCGATGGTCGCCATGGCGACGGAGAAGCCAGACAGGAAATCCCGGAGGCGATCGGAAGTAGTAGGTGGATGCCGCTGCACAGCGCTATCATGTAGCTAGCACTAGGCTAGCTACATGATTTAAAAAAAAAAAATTAAAGTGCTGCGCCGCCATCCTGGCGGTTTTAATAGACCGCCAGGGAGGTTAGCAAACTGTTCTCCATCCCCTTCTTGCAACTCTAATACAGTAGATGACCTTGGCAGGTTTTGGTGCGCATTATCAATTGTTATATATAGAGTGCTTGGGGGGGGGTCCAATGAAAAACTCGCACCGGGCCCATAGCTCCATAGCTACACCACTGTAGGGGGGCCCAGTGATTTGTAATTACGCCCCTGAACTAGTCAAATGTATATTAAGTGTACTTCCTTCAGCATTTGTGGAACTGAATGTTCTATGTATTGTCTACACCAGTGATTTATAATAATGGTAATAATCACCCCTTGGGGGTATGGATTGTCTGGGTACGTGCGCGGCGTGCGCCCTTATGAAAGAGGTAGAGACATTAGAGGGTAAGTTCCCTTGGGGAAGGGCGTGATGTAACTGGTTCAATGTTCTGTGTATAATATTTCACCATTATATTAATGCAGGAGCTAAATAGCCTCGATTGATTATGCATTATTTATACTTTATTAGCTCTTGATTAAGATGTATAATTATGTAAATGTATGCATAGCATGCATCCGTAACATACAATGCTTATCATCAAATGATTTTATTTATATTTTTATTTTTTGCCACAGTTGAGGACTTGAAGGTGAATTTTAGATTCTCTGTACTTCATGTGCAGAAAAAGGTCATTTGCACAGCGGAAGTTGCAGCTGAGATGGTATTTGGAATCTAAGGAGGAGCTATAAGGGGATAAAGGTTGTGGTGAACTTGCGGTGTGTACACACACACACATACGTTTTTGATTGGCCTCTGATGGGCCAATTTTAGCACTTCCGTGTAGTTGGAGGGCCAACAGATTTTGAACATTATGAGCATCTCTCATACTACATGGAAGTGGTAAAAGTGGACAATTGTTGGCCAATCTAAATTGGATGTGTGTACTCAGTTAAAGTTCGAAGCGGATACTCTGGTTAACTGGCAGCCAATGAAGAGCTTGACAGAGAGCAGCAGCAGATAAGGAGGAAAACAGAAGGGAATAAGTTGAGGGGCTCAGTTCAGTAGATTGGAGGGATGCAAGTCTAATAAAACCTAGTCTACGACAGACTGCAGCAGCTCTTCTGGAAACTAATTAGAGGTCATAAAACCTTTGTGTGGCTGTGCAAAAACTTTATCACAGCAAGTCAGTGACAAAAGGCTCAAAGGGTCATCATTTCACTGTATGGGAGCTGAATAGTCAGCAGCCATATAAACATAATGTTAAACCTGGTCAGAGTAGAGGCTGAGATTTTTATCCCTAAACCCCAAAATAAGAATGTGGGACAAGAACGTTTTGCTCATCACTGGGATGACCTAATTTGCAGGTTAGGAGAACGTTTTGCTCATCAGGATGACCTAATTTGCAAGTTAGGAGAAAGTTTTGCTCATCGCTGGGATGACCTAACTGGCAAGTGAGGAGAAAGTGTTGGTCATCTCTTTAACTACTTCCGTACCAGCAGTCTCTGCACCCTTAAAGTGGATCCGAGATGAACTTTTACTCATTGCATAATTGTGTTCATTTCCTATTGTTTATAGGGCATTCCTCAAGCCACATACTTTTTTGTTTTAGTTTTAATACTCTAATTCCCTATAAACTAAATAAACCACGCCCACAGGTTTTCAGAGAGCCTTGGCAGTAGTAAGGGCTCATGGGACCTCAGTCTGGGCAGGAGGAGGAGGAGGTGTTACTAGCCATTGATTTCAGAGGCAGAGGGGAGGAGGGAGGAAGGGGGATTAGGTTTTTTTCACAGGCTTAGTGATCAAAATACAGATAAGCCTGCCTCTGTGTAATGTTTACAAACAACATGGCTGCTGTCATTGTTTCACAGGAAGAAATAATCATTTTCTATTAAAGCTGTTCGCAGCTAGATTTCCTGTGTAAACTATCTAAACTTTACGTAAGATATATAGACAAGTTACTTGTTATAGTTAGTTTTTCATCTCGGATCCGCTTTAAGGACTAAAGACCACTGGTACTGTAAAACGCCGCCTCCTGATCAATCGCCGCACATACCCGCCATTCTTGCAGGTCATGACGTTGTCTCATCGCCGCAGGCTCCTCTCTCTGCCGTCTCCATAACGGCAGAGTGCTGACAATGACAACCGGTCAGGAGCCGCTTTCATTGGCTCCTGACGCTGTCTGTCAATAGAAGCCAATGTGATTGGCTCTCTGTAATTACATGGTCAGGAGCCAATGAAAGCGGCTCCTGACCTGCTTACAGAGGTCTGCCGTCTTATAGACGGCAGAGCGAGAGAATTGCGGCGAGTGCAAAGTGGCGAGATCAGCAGGGAGGCGAGATTCATTGCGACGTTAAATCTCCGTCCAGTCGGAGCCGCAGCACCATCTGCTGGACGTAGATTTATACTGCGTCAGTCCAGAACCAGTTGTGAGCTCCAGAGAGCTTGTTTTTGGCACCTCAAACATGCAGAACACGCATAGCCGATCCACGTGCTCAGAGGCTAATCACTGCAGGTCCGGTGCCGTTTTTCACTGTACGCTAATCACTGCACTCTGCTAAGTGATAATCTTGGGAGAGAGCATTTCTGAAAACATAATTCAGCATAAACGCAGGATGGTAGCATGGGGAATGTTAATGTAAATAGATAGCAGGATTGTCATCTGGGAAATGTAACTGTTAATCAGAGTTAATAGCAGAATATGTTTCTGTTGCACTTTAACCACTTAAGCCCAACTGGACAAATATATTTGTCCAGTGTTGTTGTGGAGACTAGTGCACCACCAGTTTGCTACTAAATGAGGCACATGTGGTATCATTTTAACCGTGACGAGTTGTAGAATACATTTTGGTGTGTCTAAAACCTGTGAACCACGTCACATGAAAAATAAGTAGGGACAAACTCAATCAAATATAAAAAGTCATTTTCAGAATTATGATCAAACTTGGGAAAGTTTTAGCAACACTACAAGAGACAAATGTGGTATCATTTTAACCGTGATAAGTAGTAGAATAGAGTTTAAAGAGTTTTAGGGTTGAGGCGCATGTCTCCTGTATTTTTTTTAGTCACAAACTGAATCAAAAGAAATTAAATTTCGCATATTCTATACCAAAATAAAAGACTTGTAAAATGAAAACAAAGTGACAGAATATGAAAGAAACAACATATATTGTTACCTTAGGAACCTGGCTTTTTAAATATGTATGCCATAAGGGTATATTACTATTATTTTTCCAAAATAAGGCCTTGTAATCATTGACAGTGTACAATGAGAAAGCAAAAAACACAAAACAGAAAAAAGACACCTTTATTTCCAAATACAATATTCTCTCCATACATTGTGCTAGGAACATAATCTAAATGTTGCAATAACCAGGATGGATGAGCAAATAAAATTAGTGGGTTTAACCTATAGTTAGCACTGTTTAATTTAAAGCTATAATGGATGTAAATGGAGGAATAGATTGTTTTTTTCATCTTTTTCCCTTATTTTCCCTTTAAAATGCATAGAAAATAAGGTGATTACTACACAAAATGAACACACACTAAAAGCCGAATTTGTCCTGAAAAAAACAATATATAGATCATTTAGTTGTGATAAGGAGTAATAAAGTTATTGGCAAATGAATGGGAGCAGCACCTATATGTGAAAATTGCTCTCAGGCTGAAGTGGTTAAAGAAACACGAACAAGGATGTTTTGAAGCAAAGAACAGCATTAAAAATGTGTTAAATCAAAGGGAAAACTAAGCTGCCCATACACACATCACTTTTTCTGACTTTGATTAAATCTGCCAGTCATCTATTGCACATGTGTGATCATTCAATCAGCGATAAAAACTGGGAGGCTTTTACTTGTTGTATGCCAGGTAATTATCAGGTATAAAACATGTCTTTTAATGTGTCAGAAAATCAGTACAAAGTAGAAAATGCATTTCATGGACAAAATTAACTTAAAGAGACTCCGTAACAAAAATTGCATCCTGTTTTTTATCATCCTACAAGTTCCAAAAGCTATTCTAATGTGTTCTGGCTTACTGCAGCACGTTCTACTATCACAGTCTCTGTAATAAATCAACTTATCTCTCTCTTGTCAGACTTGTCAGCCTGTGTCTGGAAGGCTGCCAAGTTCTTCAGTGTTGTGGTTCTGTGATGCATCTCCCCCCTCCAGGCCCCTCTCTGCACACTGCCTGTGTATTATTTAGATTAGGGGAGCTTCTCTCTTATCTTTTACAAGCTGGATACATTCTCCTCTGAGCTGGCTTGGCTTTCACATACTGAGGAATTACATACAGGCAGAGCTGTCTGCACTTTGCAGGAAGAAACAGCCTGACATTTCAGTGGAAGATAGCTGCAGGGGGAAAGAGACACACAAATGATCTCTTGAGATTAAAAAGGAAGGCTGTATACAGCCTGCTTGTGTATGAATGTATTTTCTATGTGTGGACATACTGTACATCAACCTACTTCCTGTTTTGGTGGCCATTTTGTTTGTTTATAAACAAACTTTTTAAAACTGTTTTTAACCACTTTTAATGCGGCGAGGAGCGACGAAATTGTGACAGAGGGTAATAGGAGATGTCCCCTAACGCACTGGTATGTTTACTTTTGTGCGATTTTAACAATACAGATTCTCTTTAAAGGATAACTGAAGTGAGTAGAATATGGAGGCTGCCATATTGATTGCCTTTTAAACAATACTGGTTGCCTGGCAGCCCTGCTGATCTTTTTGGCTGCAGTAGTGTCTGAATTACACAAATAAACAAGCATGCAGCTAATCTTGTCAGATCTGACAATAATGTCAGAAACACCTGATCTGCTGCCCGCTTGTTCAGGGGCTATGGCTACAAATATTAAAAGGCAGAGGATCAGCAGGATAGCCAGGCAACTGGTATTGCTTAAAAGGAAATTAATTTGACAACCTCCATATAAGGCTATGTTCACATTATAAATTGCCAGGACTATCGCAAGCGCTGAGTGATTTATTGAGAGATAAAAAAGAGCTTTTCCCTGCACTTTGCGCTTAGAAAAGCACTTTCGCTCAGCGATGTTTTTTTTCACATCCTGACGTTAGTCAGAAAGTAAACTTTTTTTCCTGGAAATGAATAAATACAATGTATTTATTCATAAAAAAACATTTGGGAAATCGCTACACAAAGCAATTTTTTTTAAGCGCTTTGCGATTTCCCTATACCTTCCATTGAGCCAAAGCGCTCAGAAAATGGTACACGTATCGCGTTTGTGAATTTAAAATGAACCTCCGGACTAAAAATCTACTCCGCAGAACTGAAAAGGCTTGGTGTTTCTTTAACAGTTTCACAGCATCAGAAGTTTTTTTTTCTTACCAAAGCATCATTTTTAGCTGCATTTTTAGCTAAGCTCCACCCATCAAAGAAAAAAACCCCGGGCTTTTTTTCCCTGATGCTGTGCAGAGCATGATGGGATTTCCTATGTTGTTATTCACGTTGCCTAGCAACTAGGAGAGGTGCTCAGGACACAGGACAGTTGGAACTGTGTCTCATGCTCCCTGTCACCTCCTTTCAACCAAAAAGATGGCTGCCATCATGAAATCAAACATTTGCCTGTTCTTTTAAAACAGGGTGGGTAAGAGATTATATTACCTATCTATTTTAATTAACATTACTAATGTAATTTAATGACAGTATGTTTGTTTAGGCTGGAGTTCCTCTTTAATATAATTCACATGTGAACACTTTCATAGGGAATCATTGCAAGTGCTTTTGGGGCGATTTATAAAATCACCAGCGCTTAAAAAACCCCACAAACGCTCATGGGGCTCGATTTACTAAACCGCGATAACTCAAAGATCACACCTTATCAAAGATCACACTTTATGAAAATATTTCACACCTTATCAAGGTTAACACGCCTTATCAGAGTAGCATATCGAGAGCTACGAACTTATGCCTGCTAATTAGCTATGGCACTTGTCCCGCTCTGAGCCCCTGCGAGTTTGTACCGCTCGCTATGCTACTCTGATAAGGTGTGATATATTTTGATAAGGTGTGATATTTGAGTTATCACAGTTTAGTGAATCAAGCCCATAGTGTGAACGAGCCCTAAGGCTGCTTTCACAGTGGGACGTTACAGGCGCAGGTTAGAGCAACCTGTAACGCAGCCCAACTCACAGTAATGAAAAGTCAATGGGCTGTTCACAGTGCCCACGTTGTGCTACAGTGTAACGCCAAAGTGCAGCATGCTGTGCGTTATAGGTGGTTTTAGCTGCGTTAGACTGTTTGCACATGCTCAGTAAGGGGAGAGTCTGCTATTGTTCCTAGCCACATGGCTAATTAATATTCACTGCACTGTAGTGTTGTCCAGATCATGAATTCAGATGTTTGATCCGGATCTTTTTTGGAGTCGAATCATCCGGATCATCACAATTAAGTATTCGGTTCACAGTGGATGTCTGGAAGAAACAGGAACTGCAGCTTCTGTGCACAAGCACAATCTTCCTGCTGCATCTCTCCCTTCCCCAATAGCACCCTCATTCTCCTGCACTGTGCAGGAGAATGAGGGTGCTAATGGGGAAGGGAGAGATGCAGCAGGAAGATTGTGCTTGTGCACAGAAGCTGCAGTTCCTGTTTCTTCCAGACATCCACTGTGAACCGAATACTTAATTGTGATGATCCGGATGATTCGACTCCAAAAAAGATCCGGCACCTCTCACTCTGCTGCACCCCTGCTTCCTGCTTCCCTAGTAAAATGATTCAAAGATTCGGTTTAATGATCCGGATCTTTTCAATGATCCGATTCAAATCATCCGAATCATTGAAAAGATCCGGACATCCCAGGATAGCACCAAGAGCCTCATAACGCGGCTCAATCTGACGTCCAACTTCAACACCACCATGCATTGCGTTAGGGGCACAATATGCGACCTTAACGTCCCCTAAAACGCAACGTCTTGGTGTGAAAGAGGCCTAACTCTCACTTCAGTTGTCCTTTAAAGTAAACCAGAAACGGGGATAAGAGGATTTATACTTATCCTTCTATATACTTCTTTCAGCCCCATGTAGTCTGTCTGTTCTCCGCTGTTCTTCCTCTGTCAGCCCCGGACATGCATGCACTGCCTTGGCCCGCTGACCTTTGTCTGTCCGTCTCCTTCACAACTGCTGCACACCAAAAACCGCTAGCAGATCACCAAAACGCTAGCGGTTTTTGAAATGCTTTTTCTTATTTTTATGAAGCGTTTCAGCTAGCGTTTTGTGGTTTTGGGAAGCGTTTTTGGTGTAGTAGATTTTATATATTGTTACAGTAAAGCTGTTACTGAACAGCTTCTGTAACAAAAACGCCTGCAAAACCGCTCTGAACTGGCGTTTTTCAGAGCGGTTTGTGTTTTTCCTCTACTTAACATTGGAGGCAGAAACGCATCCGCAATCCAAAAAATGCCTCACCCCGGGAGTATGTGTTTCAGCAAAACGCCTCCCGCTCTGGTGTGCACCAGCCCATTGAAATACATTACTCCAGTGTATCCGCAGCCGCAAGTGGCTGTAAAAACGTGACAAAACATGCTCGGTGTGCACCAGCCCTTATTGTGCTTTATTGTGCTCCTGTTGGCGCAGTATTCTGCTGCACCTTTGCAGTTAATTAAGGCTTGTAACTGCTGAGGCACAGAACACTGCCTGCCACAGGAGGGTGATTGCGGCTGTGCGCCACAAGGCCACACATGCGCATCAGTCTGAGACTGAGTCGAGTTGTGGACTTTACCAGGGCTGACATCCAGAAGAACGGAGTCGATTGGATAGATGCCGAGGGAACTGAGGACTACAGGGAAGAAAAGAAGAAGGGAACACCGAGAGCCCAGTATAGTGTAGTATGTACAATAATGGGTAATGAGAGGTATATAAATGAATATACTCACAAGTCAGGGTTACCGTATAGGTAACCACTGTATAGGCAGGTGAGGAGATTAGGCCTGTCCTCACTCAGGATTAAGATGTTGCTCTCTGTAGATAGAGAGAAGAAAAGGGGGGTTCAACCCCTCCACCAGGGGTGGATGCTGATATTGTAAGGAGAACAGAGGCGACAAAAGAATAAAATGTATTAAAAGCTTTAAAATTCCTCGGGAGGCGGTGGTGGACTCATCTCCCCGAAGTAGACATAATACCATCAATTTTAATAGAAACAAGTTTATTTATATACTCCAATAAACAGTACAACGCGTTTCGCAGGTATATTCCCGCTTCTTCAGGCAATAAAAAATAGGAGTACACACAGTAGAGTCTCAAGGTCACGATAAGCACCTCTGCCTGAGGACTACAGGGGGCTGGAAGAAGCCCTAGGTAAGTATTAATACTCTTCTTCCCTTCGTGACAGGTACACTTTAAAATGAGCCTATTTACATCACGGTATATTGTCAGGTTGTAGACACATCCTGATGCCGGGGGTTGCAGCTTCAGAGCAGCTGCTTCTTGGGAGGTACAAATTCAAGTAATTGTCCCCTTGTTTATACAGCACCGGCAATGCAGACATTAAACCAACAAGCGTTGATTCCGGTAATGCCTGAAGACGATACATAACGTTTGGAAAGCTCGCAATAAATCATGTACAGTTAGTCATTACAGGTATCACCGGAATCAATGTTTGTTGGCTTAATGTCTGTATTGTGGCTCCACGACTAACACCAGGCCACGCTTCATTTACAGTACAGGCAAAGAATCCATCAAACAGGTATTTCATATGAGTCCATACACAGTGGACAGCCAACAAGATCTGTCAAAGGATATATTAAATTAAAAATTGAGGGACTATAAATGCTGACATAAGTAAAAGTGGCCACTTATCGATTTTCCCTGTCGATTTCAAGCCGATTCAGTCGGAGAATCCTCTAGAGCAGCGCAGGGGTGTCAAACTCAAATAGAAGGAAGGCCGAAATGAAAAGCCTAGATCAGGTTGAGGGCCAACAGTCGTATTTACCCCCCCCCCCCCCCATTTAGAATGATCACATAGCACCTGACAATTAGCACCACATGCTATAGACGCGGTGGAAAAAAACCCAAACACACTTAGTATAACTACGTATGTAGCCAGGTATAGGTGCCCCCAGTATAGGTCAGCTAGGTAGGTGCCTCCAGTATAGGTAGACACGCATAGGTTCCACCAGTATAGGTTAGGTAGGTAATGCCCCCTATATAGGTTAGCACAGAGCACAGTATATATTAGCTAGGTAGGTGCCCCCAGTAGGTAGACAGCCTTAGCCTCTCCCTCCTTACCCAGCCGCCTCTCCTCTACCTCCTGGAGTTGGCGGCCCGTCCCGCACTGAAGTCCGCTCCTCTGATCTTCTTCGCTGGATGCCCGGCGGCGCAGCTTGCAGCACAGGCACAAGCAGTGACACAAACACAGAAGAGCGGCTCCCCAGATAACATTGTGTATACAGGAAGTAAATACTTCTCCTGACAGAGGAGGAATGGAGGACGGCCAACTGGCTAAAGGTGAGCAGTCCAGTTTGTTTGTGACATACTCGCTGCCAGCTAGCCAGTGTGTTATTGTGTTGAGCTGCAGCATATCGTGTCTTAAGTTGTTGCATATGCTCCCTTGCTGACTGAAGCAGAGTAAATTGTCGGGGGCTGTGCGATTATTCCAAATGTGGGCGGGGGAGGGGCATCCTCACAAGTGTGCCTAAGCTTCAGGCAGCAAAAAGTCTAGAACCGGCCCTGGGGAAAGGAAGTGCTTAACTAAAGAAGACTGCCTCTTCCCGCTTCTAAGTTTGACTTTTAAGGGAAGTCAAACTTTTCTGGAGGCTATAATGGAGACCGGGTGTAACAGAACAGAGGTAACTAAGCGCACAGAGGTGTGTACCCTTCTTACAAACATACCTTTTATAAAGTGTGTTCCGGGTCAGATATCCTTTAAATTCTGACCATGATCTGACCATCGGCACCCAGCACCACACCTTCGCCACCCAGATGCAATACCTTCAGCCAATCCTGGGAGTTTGGCAGTATGATGAGGAGGAGGATGATACTGCCTTGACAACAGGCTGCCGATGATCCAAGACCATTCGGAGCCTTATGAGGTTAACAATTAAGTGTAACGCAATGAGATCTGCACATTGAACCATCTTGCTAAATTGTGTTGAGTCAGTGAACTTCCTCCATACCAGCTGCCAGCTGAATACCCGCCAGAGAATGTCTGCAAATCTACATCATCACCTCACTGATTGATAGAACACAAACTCACGGCGGGTGCCTTATTAGTAATGACTTAGATAAGAGGATGTCTTTTCTGATATCTGCTCATCAGCCAGAGCCAGAAGCTCGTTAGGTTACATAGAGCTCCCTCTATGAATCCTACGCAGTCTGTTAGTCGGAGGAAAATCAAACTATAAACTCAACTTCCAATTAACTTCCGCCGATTGGCATCTCTAGAAAACATGGTGCCTAAGGTAAGCACTGATATTGCACCCCTGTCTAAAAATATAAACTGGTAGTCTGAAGGGACTAAAGGGAGGTAGTGGTGGACTTACCTCCCTTATCAGTAGACACAATTCTGTTGATATTCATTAACAATTAACTTTATTTGAGTACTCCACAATGCAATGGGTTTCGCAGGTGCAATCCTGCTTCATCAGGCAATAATCCGAGCAACTATAGTGCACCAGATGCACTTGGCTTGCTACCAGATGTACTATAGACGTACTATAGTTGCTACGATTATTGCCTTATGAAGCAGGATTTCGCAACAGAATTGTGTCTACTGATTGGGAAGGTAAGTCCACCACAACACCCCAGCATTGGTAGCCAGAGGTACCCCCAGTATTAGGAAGCTCTTCAGTATAGGTAACCAGAGCTACCCCCAGTATTAGGTAGCCCCCAGTATGAGTAGTCAGCGGGACCTCCAGTAATAGATAGCCCCCCGATATAGGTAGCCAGCGATACCCCGAGTATTAGGTAACCCCCCAGTATGGGTAGTCAGGGGTCCCAGTATTAGGTAGCCCCCAGTATGAGCAGGCAGCGGTACCACCAGTATTAGGTAGCCCCCCAAGATGGGTAGTCAGAGGGACCCCAGTACTAGGTAGCCCCCAGAGCAGGCAACGGGACCTCCAGTAATAGATAGCCCCGTAGTATTAGGAAGCCCCTAGTATAGATAGCTCCTCTCCTTTGCTCCGCTCACATTACTCTGCATCTCAGGGGGACCACTGCTTACCCCATTAACGCTGCCGGCCATTGCTACTGGGCTGCCCTTTGCTAAGAGCCCCATAGCAGCCGCTTTGGCTGCTATAGTGATCCCTACGCCTATGAGTGTAGGTATGTGAATGCTTTATTACAAATAAAATGTGAATGAATGAAAAATCACAATACATTAAAGTGATTCTGAAGTGAATATAAAAATAAACAAATACTCACCTAAGGAGAGGGCCCTATAGATCCTTCCCATTCCTCCTACGGTACCTGCGTACCAATGCTGGCTCCCCAGTAGCAGTCAATGACCGATGGGTATGAGACTTCTCTCTCTGCCACTGCCCGAGGCTTCGGAAGTCTTCAGGAGCTGGAGTGGTCCCGAAGACAGGATGCTCCGTACTGCGTATGTGCGAGTGTGCAAGAATGCTGCTCGCGCATGCGCAGTACGGAGTGGTCTGTCTTTGGAAGCACTCGGGCTTCCGAAGAATTCCAAAGCTTCAGGCAGTGGCAGAGAGAGCAGTTTCCGACCCACTGGTTGTGGACTGCTAACGGCAGAGCCAGCGATGGAACACAGGGATCTCAGGAGTAGAGATGGCCCGAACCGCTCGCCGGGCGAATCTCTCTGGGCCCTGTACTACTTCCGGGTCGCTATGACCCAGAGTAGTACGCCTGCGCTGGCTCGGCGGTGCGCGTCCTATATCGTGCTCCTGTTGCCGGGCACTCTCTGCGCATGAGCGTGACGTCACTCATGTCACTCGTGATCTAGGATGCGCACTGCCGGGCCAGCACAGGCGTACTACTCCGGGTCATAGCGACCCGGAAGTAGTACAGGGCCCAGAGATGCAGAGATGTTTGCCGGCGAACGGTTCGGGAACCGTTCGCGACATCTCTACTTAGGAGGAATAGGAAGGCTATTTAGACCCAGAGCCTTCCCTCTCCTTACGCGAGTATATGTTTTTATTTTTATATTCGCATTAGACACCCTTTACAACATTTTTTCTTATTTTCCTTTACCTGGACTTAACTCATACACATGCTTGCATGCAAACACTGTATATATACTGTATACCATTGTTCATATCATACTGCAAAGATGTACATATTCTTTGCAGATCTCTCATCCTTCGCAGGTATGTCAAACCGGTCCTACGAGGGCCGAGATCCTCACACATTTTTGATACAGCTTAAATGAATTGATGGGTCTGAATCAGGAAAGGTGTGGTCCATCAGGTAGAACACATTCCTCTCTTTCTCAGTCCATCCTAAACACTGGCATGGATCTGGCCCTCCAGGCCTGGAGTTTGACACGTGTTCTAAGGTAAGAAAGCCAAAGTGCTATCTAATCACATAAACAAGCCAAATGACTTACTCTAATTAATTGGGTAGCTGTTTCCTTTATCTGGCAGATACTTTGCTTAACAAAGCCAACATGCCAGATCAATGCTCCTTCGATATTCATCACCACAAGCCGGGCATTGCTCAACCTAATCTGGCGTGCATTGATCTAGTCTGACCTGTGGAATGTGTAGGAATGCCAAGCCTGGGTTCTTACTAGTGTTGGGCGAACATCTAGATGTTCGGGTTCGGGCCGAACAGGCCGAACATGGCCGCGATGTTCGGGTGTTCGACCCGAACTCCGAACATAATGGAAGTCAATGGGGACCCGAACTTTTGTGGTTTGTAAAGCCTCCTTACATGCTACATACCCCAAATTTACAGGGTATGTGCACCTTGGGAGTGGGTACAAGAGGAAAAAAAAATTTAGCAAAAAGAGCTTATAGTTTTTGAGAAAATCGATTTTAAAGTTTCAAAGGGAAAACTGTCTTTTAAATGCGGGAAATGTCTGTTTTCTTTGCACAGGTAACATGCTTTTTGTCGGCATGCAGTCATAAATGTAATACATATAAGAGGTTCCAGGAAAAGGGACCGGTAATGCTAACCCAGCAGCAGCACACGTGATGGAACAGGAGGAGGGTGGCGCAGGAGGAGAAGGCCACGCTTTGAGACACAACAACCCAGGCCTTGCATGAGGACAAGAAGCGTGCGGATAGCATGCTTTGTACCACCATGCAGTCATAAATGTAATAAAGATAAGTGGTTCAATAAACAGGGACCACGCGGCAACGCTAACCCAGCAGCAGCACACGTGATGGAACAGGAGGAGGCGCAGGAGGAGAAGGCCACGCTTTGTGAGACACAACAACCCAGGCCTTGCATGAGGACAAAAAGCGTGCGGATAGCATGCTTTGTACCGCCATGTAGTCATAAATGTAATAAAGATAAGAGGTTCCATAAACAGGGACCGGCAACGGTAACCCAGCAGCAGCAGCAGCAGCAGCAGCACACGTGATGGAACAGGAGGAGGCGCAGGAGGAGAAGGCCACGCTTTGTGAGACACAACAACCCAGGCCTTGCATGAGGACAAAAAGCGTGCGGATAGCATGCTTTGTACCGCCATGTAGTCATAAATGTAATAAAGATAAGAGGTTCCATAAACAGGGACCGGCAACGGTAACCCAGCAGCAGCAGCAGCAGCACACGTGATGGAACAGGAGGAGGCGCAGGAGGAGAAGGCCACGCTTTGTGAGACACAACAACCCAGGCCTTGCATGAGGACAAAAAGCGTGCGGATAGCATGCTTTGTACCGCCATGTAGTCATAAATGTAATAAAGATAAGAGGTTCCATAAACAGGGACCGGCAACGGTAACCCAGCAGCAGCAGCAGCAGCAGCAGCAGCAGCAGCACACGTGATGGAACAGGAGGAGGCGCAGGAGGAGAAGGCCACGCTTTGTGAGACACAACAACCCAGGCCTTGCATGAGGACAAAAAGCGTGCGGATATAGCAGCAATGCTTTTTGCCGCCATGCAGTCATAAATGTAATACAGATGAGAGGTTCAATAAACAGGGACCGGAAACGCTAAACCATCCCAGATGTTCATCGGTCATGTTACTTGGTTGGGGTCCAGGAGTGTTGCGTAGTCGTTTCCAATCCAGGATTGATTCATTTTAATTTGAGTCAGACGGTCTGCATTTTCTGTGGAGAGGCGGATACGCCGATCTGTGATGATGCCTCCGGCAGCACTGAAACAGCGTTCCGACATAACGCTGGCTGCCGGGCAAGCCAGCACCTCTATTGCGTACATTGCCAGTTCGTGCCAGGTGTCTAGCTTCATGCCCGGTTTCAGGTCCAGCGGTGCCAGCCACAAATCCGTCTGTTCCTTTATTCCCCTCCAAATTTCCTCCCCTGTGTGCTGCTTATCCCCAAGGCAGATCAGCTTCAGCAACGCTTGCTGACGCATGCCAACAGCTGTGCTGCACTGCTTCCACGATCCTACTGCTGCTGGTGCTGGGTTAGCATTTCCGGATGAGGTACAGCTTTGAGATGCGTTGGAGGAGAAGGAGTCAGAGAGGTAGGTGCTGCTGTTGTTATCCAGCTGTTTGCGGCGTGGGCAACACCCGCGCCGTAGCAGGTGAGGAATCGCTGCCAGGCTCCACAAGGTTCACCCAGTGCGCGGTAAGGGAGATGTATCGACCCTGGCCGAACGCACTCGTCCAGGTGTCAGTGGTGAGGTGAACCTTGCAGGCAACGGCATTCTTCAAGCTTCGGGTTATTTAGCTGACCACGTGCTCATGCAACTCAGGCACTGCAGAGCGCGCAAAGTGGTAGCGGCTGGGAACCACGTAACGTGGGATGGCCACTGACATCATGCCCTTGAAGCTGTTTGTCTCCACCACTCGATATGGCAGCATTTCGCAGGCCAGAAGCTTGGCTATGCTGGCTGGCTGTTACTGCCACGGCCCGGGGGTCATTTGCTGGCAATTTCCTCTTGTGCTCAAACATCTCAGAGACAGACAACTCAACCGTAGCGCTGCACACCGAAGGGCTGTTGGTTGTTGTGTTTGATGAACACTGGGAGACCTCAAGAGCACTAGTCCGGAAAGTGACAGTGTCAGCATCGTCTGATGTTTGTGAATGTTGTGAACCACGCAATGGCTGGGCTACTGCTGCTGCTGAGGCGGGTCTGGTGGTGAGTCTGGTGAACCCAAGGGAGGCAGTGTTGCTGGTGGTACCCTGTCCTGCCGCGTTTGCCCACAGAGTGGGATGTTTGGATAGAATGTGGCGGCTCATGCTGGTGGTGGAGAGGTTGTTAATACTTTTCCCCCTGCTCAGGCGGGTCTTGCACACCTTGCAAATCGCCATGGTAACATCCTCAGTGCAGTCTTCAAAGAAAGCCCAGACTTTAACTGGCTGAGGACTCGGACCTCGTGCGTGATGTGCTGGTGCTGCTTAACCCACTGCTGGACGCTTGAGAGGTCATCCAAGTAATTATCTGGTCCTGTTCTTTTGGATCTGTGAGGGTTGTTGTCCTGGACAACATGGGCAGTATTGAGTGGGTTTTCTTGGGTGCTCCCCTGTGGCCTGTACGTGAACCGTCAGGGGAAACACCTCTTCCCTTGCCCCTCCCTCTTTCACCGGATTTCTTCCTCATTTCACTTATCCTTAAAGTACACGCTGACTGGCAGCAGTACAGTGGCAGTACAGAAATGCTATACAGTGGTGGGTGAGCGGTGTACCACTATTGTCAGCAGTGACACAGAGCACAATGCTATACAGTGGCGGGTGAGCGGTGTACTACTGTTCCCAGCAGACACAGAGTGGAAGTAAACACAATGCTATATAGTGTGGCTGAGCCGTGTACACAGAGTGGCATTAAACACAATGCTATATAGTCTGCTATATAGTCACCCCGAACAGGGTGATGTTCTGCAGAACCCGAACAGTGGCAAACACTGTTCGCCCAACACTACTGGGAGGGAACGCAGATTTTAGTACCTAAACACACGATACAACATGTTTTCCGGGGTCGGACTCTGAGGCACATACAGATGGTCCCGATCATCATCCTCATCATACAACTCTTCTCCTGAGTCTGACCCACCCACCACCTCTGCCACCCCAACATCCCCAGACACAGACCCCTCATCGTCCTCAACATTAACTTGGGATGCTGGCCTGAGCCAGACCTCCTCCTCCACATCAGGCCCCATCATCTCCTCAATGGCAGCCCTCATTAATCGCTCTGGCGACGGACTGATGGACACAACGTTCTCCTCCGGGGAGGGCTGCTGCTGACCACTGGCTGCTGGGGTGGATGTTATAGCTTGCGTGGGGCGTTGGCTGTTGCTGTTGTTGGGAGTGCTGCTCACAGCGGAGGTCTCTGGGGAACTCATGTTGAGCTCATATAGTGGTTGACGGTGAGTGGAGTATTACTGATCCCAGCAATATACACACTGACTGGCAGAGTACGCAATGCTATATAGTGTGGCTGAGCTGTGTACACAGAGTGGCAGTAAACACAATGCTATATAGTCTGGCTGAGCGAGCGGTGTACTACTGTTCCCAGCAGAATCAGAGTGGCAGTAAACAATGGTATATAGTCTGGCTGAGCGGTGTACACAGAGTGTCAGTAAACAATGGTATATAGTCTGGCTGAGCGAGCGGTGTACTACTGTTCCCAGCAGAATCAGAGTGGCAGTAAACAATGGTATATAGTCTGGCTGAGCGGTGTACACAGAGTGTCAGTAAACAATGGTATATAGTCTGGCTGAGCGGTGTACACACAATGCTATATAGTCTGCTATATAGTGTCAGTAAACACAATGCTATATAGTCTGGCTGAGCGAGCGGTGTACTACTGTTCCCAGCAGAATCAGAGTGGCAGTAAACAATGGTATATAGTCTGGCTGAGCGGTGTACACAGAGTGTCAGTAAACAATGGTATATAGTCTGGCTGAGCGAGCGGTGTACTACTGTTCCCAGCAGAATCAGAGTGGCAGTAAACAATGGTATATAGTCTGGCTGAGCGGTGTACACAGAGTGTCAGTAAACAATGGTATATAGTCTGGCTGAGCGGTGTACACAGAGTGTCAGTAAACAATGGTATATAGTCTGGCTGAGCGGTGTACACAGAGTGGCAGTAAACACAATGCTATATACTCTGGCTGAGCGAGCGGTGTACTACTGTTCCCAGCAGACACAGAACAGTAAACAGAATGCTATATAGTGTGGCTGAGCGAGCGGTGTACCACTATTCCCAGCAGACACAGAACAGTAAACAGAATGCTATATAGTGTGGCTGAGCGAGCGGTGTACCACTATTCCCAGCAGACACAGAACAGTAAACAGAATGCTATATAGTGTGGCTGAGCGAGCGGTGTACCACTATTCCCAGCAGACACAGAACAGTGAACAGAATGCTATATAGTGTGGCTGAGCGAGCGGTGTACCACTATTCCCAGCAGACACAGAACAGTGAACAGAATGCTATATAGTGTGGCTGAGCGAGCGGTGTACCACTATTCCCAGCAGACACAGAACAGTGAACAGAATGCTATATAGTGTGGATGAGCGAGCGGTGTACCACTATTCCCAGCAGACACAGAACAGTAAACAGAATGCTATATAGTGTGGCTGAGCGAGCGGTGTACCACTATTCCCAGCAGACACAGAACAGTGAACAGAATGCTATATAGTGTGGCTGAGCGAGCGGTGTACCACTATTCCCAGCAGACACAGAACAGTGAACAGAATGCTATATAGTGTGGCTGAGCGAGCGGTGTACCACTATTCCCAGCAGACACAGAACAGTAAACAGAATGCTATATAGTGTGGCTGAGCGAGCGGTGTACCACTATTCCCAGCAGACACAGAACAGTAAACAGAATGCTATATAGTGTGGCTGAGCGAGCGGTGTACCACTATTCCAAGCAGACACAGAACAGTGAACAGAATGCTATATAGTGTGGCTGAGCGAGCGGTGTACCACTATTCCCAGCAGACACAGAGTGGCAGTAAACAGAATGCTATATAGTGTGGCTGAGCGAGGTACACAGAGTGGCAGTAAACAGAATGCTATATAGTGTGGCTGAGCGAGCGGTGTACCACTATTCCCAGCAGACACAGAACAGTGAACAGAATGCTATATAGTGTGGCTGAGCGAGCGGTGTACCACTATTCCCAGCAGACACAGAACAGTGAACAGAATGCTATATAGTGTGGCTGAGCGAGCGGTGTACCACTATTCCCAGCAGACACAGAACAGTGAACAGAATGCTATATAGTGTGGATGAGCGAGCGGTGTACCACTATTCCCAGCAGACACAGAACAGTGAACAGAATGCTATATAGTGTGGCTGAGCGAGCGGTGTACCACTATTCCCAGCAGACACAGAACAGTGAACAGAATGCTATATAGTGTGGCTGAGCGAGCGGTGTACCACTATTCCCAGCAGACACAGAACAGTAAACAGAATGCTATATAGTGTGGCTGAGCGAGCGGTGTACCACTATTCCCAGCAGACACAGAACAGTAAACAGAATGCTATATAGTGTGGCTGAGCGAGCGGTGTACCACTATTCCAAGCAGACACAGAACAGTGAACAGAATGCTATATAGTGTGGCTGAGCGAGCGGTGTACCACTATTCCCAGCAGACACAGAGTGGCAGTAAACAGAATGCTATATAGTGTGGCTGAGCGAGGTACACAGAGTGGCAGTAAACAGAATGCTATATAGTGTGGCTGAGCAAGCGGTGTACTACTATTCCCAGCAGACACAGAGTGGCAGTAAACAGAATGCTATATAGTGTGGCTGAGCGAGGTACACAGAGTGGCAGTAAACAGAATGCTATATAGTGTGGCTGAGCAAGCGGTGTACTACTGTTCCCAGCAGTGACACAATGACAGGGGGGACCCTGGCTAGCGTGGCTGGAGCGCGAACTACCCTGCCTGCCTACCCAAAGCTAAACCCACAGACAAATGGCGGAGATATGACGTGGTTGGGGTATTTATTTACCCGAACCACGTGACAGTTCGGCCAATCAGAGCGCGTTCGGGTCCGAACCACGTGACCCGTTCGGCCAATCACAGCGCTAGCCGAACGTTCGGGGAACGTTCGGCCATGCGCTCTTAGTTCGGCCATATGGCCGAACGGTTTGGCCGAGCACCGTCAGGTGTTCGGCCGAACTCGAACATCACCCGAACAGGGTGATGTTCTGCAGAACCCGAACAGTGGCGAACACTGTTCGCCCAACACTAGTTCTTACCAGCAGCTTAGTAAAAATTGTTTATATTATAACATACCTACCGCAACTGTTCATTGCATAGCACTACTAGTGGATGTTTCTTGCACTAAATGTCAACCCTGTCTTCTGAATGAGCTAATTATTTCATCAAAACTAAAATTTTGAACTCTAATTGCATTACAGAATAGTATGTTATATCAGGTTTTTTTCTGGAAAACTTTAATAAGTTTATTAAGCCTGGCCAGTTTACCTTACCTGTGTTTTCTTACAGCCCCCTTGTAGTCATTCTGTTCTCTAAGTAATAATTGCTACTGTGCATGCACAAAACACTCCCAGTGATGGAAGCAGACTCTAGGAGGTGCATGGCCAGGGCGTGCATGCGCTGTGGGCCACAACTGGCTAAGTTTTGAGGGTAATAGCTCCTGAAAAGAACAGCTTGGAATGACGGCAAAGGACCAGGAGGACTTTAGGTGGCTGGAAGAAGCCCCAGGTAAGTTAAACTGGCCAGATTTATTTTCACTTTAGGTACAGTGGCTTGCAAAAGTATTCGGCCCCCTTGAAGTTTTCCGCATTTTGTCACATTACTGCCACAAACATCAATCAATTTTATTGGAATTCCACGTGAAAGACCAATACAAAGTGGTGTACACGTGAGAAGTGGAACGAAAATCATACATGATTCCAACCATTTTTTACAAATCAATAACTGCAAAGTGGCGTGTGCGTAATTATTCAGCCCCCTTTGCTCTGAGTGCAGTCAGTTGCCCATAGACATTGCCTGATGAGTGCTAATGACTAAATAGAGTGCACCTGTGTGTAATCTAATGTTAGTACAAGTACAGCTGCTCTGTGACAGCCTCAGAGGTTGTCTAAGAGAATATTGGGAGCAACAACACCATGAAGTCCAAAGAACACACCAGACAGGTCAGGGATAAAGTTATTGAGAAATTTAAAGCAGGCCTAGGCTACAAAAAGATTTCCAAAGCCTTGAACATCCCACGGAGCACTATTCAAGCAATCATTCAGAAATGGAAGGAGTATGGCACCACTGTAAACCTACCAAGACAAAGCCATCCACGTAAACTCACAGGCCGAACAAGGAGAACGCTGATCAGAATTGCAGTCAAAAGGCCCATGGTGACTCTGGACGAGCTGCAGAGATCTACAGCTCAGGTGGGGGAATCTGTCCATAGCACAACTATTAGTCGTGCACTGCACAAAGTTGGCCTTTATGGAAGAGTGGCAAGAAGAAAGCCATTGTTAACAGAAAAGCATAAGAAGTCCCGTTTGCAGTTTGCCACAAGCCATGTGGGGGACACAGCAAACATGTGGAAGAAGGTGCTCTGGTCAGATGAGACCAAAACGATTTTTTTTTGGCCAAAATGCAAAATGCTATGTGTTGTGGAAAATTAACACTGCACATCACTCTGAACACACCATCCCCACTGTCAAATATGGTGGTGGCAGCATCATGCTCGGGGGGTGCATCTCTTCAGCAGGGACAGGGAAGCTGGTCAGAGTTGATGGGAAGATGGATGGAGCCAAATACAGGGAAATCTTGGAAGAAAACCTCTTGGAGTCTGCAAAAAACTTGAGACTGGGGCGGAGGTTCACCTTCCAGCAGAACAACGACCCTAAACATAAAGCCAGGGCAACAATGGAATGGTTTAAACCAAAGCATATCCATGTGTTAGTATAGCCCAGTCAAAGTCCAGATCTAAATCCAATCGAAAATCTGTGGCAAGATCTGAAAACTGCTGTTCACACACGCTGTCCATCTAATCTGACTGAGCTGGAGCTGTTTTGCAAAGAAGAATGGGCAAGGATTTCAGTCTGTAGATGTGCAAAGCTGGTGGAGACATACCCTAAAAGACTGGCAGCTGTAATTGCAGCAAAAAGTGGTTCTACAGAGTATTGACTCAGGGGGCTGAATAATTACGCACACCCCACTTTGCAGTTATTGATTTGTAAAAAATGTTTGGAATCATGTATGATTTTCGTTCCACTTCTCATGTGTACACCACTTTGTGTTGGTCTTTCATGTGGAATTCCAATAACATTGATTCATGTTTGTGGCAGTAATGTTACAAAATGTGGAAAACGTCAAGGGGGCCGAATACTTTTGCAAACCACTGTATCCTTTAAATGTGGAATGTAGAGAACTGCAAGCAATAGAGACATTACTTAAAGAGAAACCGTAACCAAGAATTGAACTTCATCCCAATCAGTAGCTGATCCCCCCTTCCCCATGAGAAATCTTTTCCTTTTCGCAAACGGATCATCAGGGGGCTCTGTATGGCTGATATTGTGGTGAAACCCCTCCCACAGTGTGATGTCAGGACCATGGTTCTGACATCACACTGTGGGAGCCTTGTTGCATTGTGGGAAATAACAGCTGTTTATGCCAAAAAAGCAAGCAGCATCTCCTTCCACTGACATCACCTGCCAGCAGTAAAAATGTCACCATGTGATAAATGTCAGAATGTAAATCAGGGAGAGGAAATATTATACAATGGGCAAAAACTGACTAAATCATTTATCCATAATTACTGTAAAAATTAAGCACTTTTTTATTACATTTTCACTGGAGTTCCAAGTATGCTATGTGACTTGGGAGCGACCTGCAAGAAAAACAGTTGTATACTCACAATTAGAGAAAGCACAAGTGCTCTGAACCAAGCAGCACCTGTCCTGTATATAGGTGAACAAAAGACAAAACACGTGCAATCGCACCACGCAGGTATATGTCCTGCTGCACCAGCCAACTAACACGGAGCTGCTCATGCTAGGCGGAAAAAGCTGAGCTTGAACGGCTCTGTGCTACTGCTCAGACCAGGGTCGGATTTACCATAAGGCACTGTAGGCACATGCCTACAGGTGCCTGATGATGACGAAGAGGCTTCCTCTCTTTCCCTAGTGCCTCCCTTCTTTCTTCCCTATTCAGAGTCCAGAGCAGAGAGGAAATTAGAGTCACACTGGTCTCGGCATTCCACTAATGAGATCTTCCTTCAGCCAGGGGCACCTGTAGCTATTTAATACTGAGGGTACCTCTGTCTATCTAAGGGGTACCTGTAGCTACCTATGACAGGCAAGGGAAGTAATAAAGAAGTGACAGCTGGGAAGACCCAGGACATCTGTGCCTATAGGCTCCATTTATGTAAATCCAGGCCTGGCGCTGACGCAAGCAGTCGGGACACACCGGGTTTAAGGTTAGACAGCACTGTGGGGATCCCTAGGGTTAGGCAGCACCGGGGGGGGGGGGGGGGGGGGGGGGGGGCGGGAACTGGAGTCCTTAGTGTTAGGCACCACTAGGGAGGTTTTAGGGTTACGCAGCGCCAGGGGGATCAGTTAGTGTTAGGCATCCAGAAGGAAGGCTAGTGTTAGGTTAAGGTAAGGCCATAGTAAAATATGGGTAAAAATCAGATATAATAAAAATTTTACCAATATTCTATTATCGGCTATCTTTGGCTCCCTTTCTCCCGCGAGTCCTTTTTACATGTTCGCCCCAATTACATCTGAAGAAGGAAATGAAAGAAGACTGAACCTGGACTTAAGAGAGTAAACGTTCATGTATGAGCATTGAATGCATTATTTACGCACATCCCATTTTCCACTTCTTAGAAGCTGCTGCATATTTAGCCACTTCCATCCTAAAAACTTTGAAGGCTCTTTTCTCAAAGAAGAGTAGTGAAGGCCTTTCATATTGATCATTTTAATGAGTAGCCAGGGGAATAAGTGGCCAATTTTCTCCTAAGAGTTTAGCCAAGATAGTTTTGAAAAGGTTCTTTTGTTGCTGGGTTACTCGGGTGAAGCTTGAGGGATGTATTGCGGCTCCACAAGCGGTGAGGGTAAACCACCATTTCTGCTGGAGGATTCTGGAAAGCTGCCTCAGAGGACAGCTGACATGGAGGAGACAGAAGGGCTCAGGAAGAGAAACGCATTCACTGATGCTGGGCAGCTTGGGCAGCACGGTGGCATAGTGGTTAGCTCTCTCGCCTTGCAGCGCTGGGTCCCTGGTTCGAATCCCAGCCAGGGCACTATCTGCAAAGAGTTTGTATGTTCTCTCCGTGTCTGCGTGGCTTTCCTCCGGGCACTCCGGTTTCCTCCCGGATTCCAAAAACATACGGATAAGTTAATTGGCTACCCCTAAAATTGGCCCTAGACTACAGTACTTACACTACATAATATAGACATATGGCAATGGAAGGGATTAGATTGTGAGCTCCTTTGAGGGACAGTTAGTGACAAGATATATATATATATATATACATTGTACAGCGCTGCGTAACATGTCGGCGCTATATAAATAATAATGCTGGAGTGAAGCACATTGCGGACATGAATGCCACTACTAGATGCTTCCCTGTTGCTTATGGGGATTGTTTTTTCCCTGATGAAGGTACCTTTGTGTTCCTCCAAAACGATGACTTAAGTTTGGCTTAACCTTAAAGAGACTCTGAAGCCTCTTTAAAAAAAAAAAACAGTTTTTAGCTCTTATTTATGTTAAGGATCTATTCTCGACCTAAAACGCCGCTATCCTGCGGCTGAACAATGGTTTTATCACCCTCAAATCCCCAGTGCAAAAACGGGGGAGCATTTCCTGGTAGAGGCAGAGCTTTCTGCAGTAGCTCTGCCTCTCCTCGGCTGATCGCCGCCTCTCCCGCACCTCTCAGTCTTCTTTCACTGAGAGGGGTGGGGAGAGGCAGAGATCCGCGGTGGATTGACGCGAATGGAAGCAGAGCTACAGCCCAAAGCTCTGCCTCCCTGGGCAGCAAAATCCACGACCAAGAAAGTAGTGGATTTTTGCCCTACGATTTGAGGGTGATAAAACCCTCATCGGGCATAGATGCTTAACATAAATAAGAGCTAAAAACTGATTTTGAAAGGCTTCAGAATTTCTTTAAAGCGGCATTGTCACCATAAAAATCAAATTTCAACAGCAACTGCTCTGAGTGTATTACAGTAAGTGATAAAGATGCTAATTCTGCATTCAAAATTTTCAAAACTTTTTCTGCTGTTATGACTTGGAGTTATCACATACATTAGGAGCACTGGCCCGTTAATAGCCATTGCCAAACAATTGCATGCTGGGGATTCTTTTTATCTATAATATCTCCTCTTCCCTTTATTTCCCTGCCAAACTGCCTTGCTGAGACATGATCCTCTGCTCACTTGTTTTTACAAGCAAGGCTGAGGTGACTCAGCGATTGGAGGAGAAAAGAAAAGTTAAGGAAAGAAATTACATCAGTATTTAGCCTCAAACTGTGGGCAAAAGACATGGTTCCCACCAGGAACAGAATTAACTTCATTTACTATATAAAATTCACTGAAATCAAAATGTGGACAGTACAATACATGTGTTATGTAAGTAGATCAAGTATTTATCTACTTATATATGTGTTTTTTCCCCCTGGCATAGTATGGCTAATCCTACTGCTTTAGGACACATTCACATTTGCTGATCGCAAAACGCTAGCGATTTTGCTAGCGTATTGCTCTGGCGTTTTTTGGCGATTAACGCCCCAAAAAAATCACCATTCACACCTGGCGATTTTTGAGCGATCGCGTTTTGCGCTTCTATAGCACTGAAACGCGTTTGCTGGGAAAACACCTGAAAATGGTGCAGGCTACGCGTTTGCGTTTAGCGTTTTTCAGCGATTTGCGGCGATTAACGCAAATCGCCCAAATGAGAGCAGGCCCATAGACTTATTACCCTAGTGCTTTGAAAATCGCCGGCAAAACGCTCAAGTGTGAATGGGCCCTCAAAGTGGACCTGAACTCTTGCACAGGACAGAAGGAAAACATACTGTAGAGAAATGCACCCTGTATGTATTTAGAGATGTCTAATTCCCCCTCATCTGTCACAAATTACAACTGTAATTTGATCTTTCAGCTGTGTCAGCTGGCTGAGCAGCTATTTGGTAAACACAGGATGTTAACCATACATCTACTTCACTTAAAGCAAGAAGTAGACACACTGCAGAATTATTGCAGGATTTGTATCAGCTGTAACAAAGACATGTTTTCAAGGTGCTGTTGCTTATCTTTTAGACCAGAGAGGAAGTTCTAAGTTCAGGTCCGCTTTAAAGCTGCCCTATAGGCAAATTATTTAAAATTCTGATCACATTTAAATAGGTATTGGAGCATGCATTAGAAACTTTAGATAGTGAGTCACAGTGTGGAGCAGCTATAAATCAATATGGCCCTAGCAGGCATTTACTATAGAGATATTACCCACATTGAGAATAATATGCTATTGCCCATTACAATAAATCATGTGCTTGGATATGCAGCATTTATGGCGTCCCTATTGTTACAAGGAAGCACTGATACAAATCACTAACGCAGCCTGCAGCCAATACCAGCTTTATGTCTGCTAATTAATGGGCTGAGGAATCGTGTTTCTCCTGCCTATCGATAAAATGATCTGGGCCCTTTCATCATGTCTCTGGCAGCATAGAGGAATACGCACTAATAAATAGGAAAGACAAATTGCTTTCTGCAGAAATAGGCCTGTGCTCCTCAATGCAACCCTATACACAGAATTATTCACATATCTCTTTGTCTCCTAAAGGCTCATACACACATCAGATAAAAGTCTTTGGGAAATGAAAGGCCGCCCACAGACCAATTTTACCCCCTTCCATGTAGTATGAGAGCCATACCTACACAGTCTATTCTATGGAGCTGAACTCCCCATCAGACAGAAATCTTTGCAAGATGCTGCACACAAAGATGCTGTAGACATTCAACAGATCAGTATCTGCAAAAGATCTGTTCCTGCAAATTGCATTAATAGTCTATGAGATCTGCAGATCATCATACACACCTTGTTTAACGGACCTTCATCTACAGATCAGATCCACCAGGATGGATCTTCGGATCTGCAGATGATTGTCAGATATGCAGATGAATGTCTGTTAAACAAGGTGTGTATGAGGATCTGCAGATATCATAGACCAGTGCTGTCCAACTTCATGGGCATGGAGGGCCATTTTTTTTCAGACCCCATGGTGGAGGGCCGAAGGTTCTTGCTAGAGCCGCAGACCCCCCCCCCCCCCCCCGGGAAAAAAAATGCAATTAAAGGACAGTTAGATTGGCAGCACTTTTCACAAAATGCAATTTAAAATAATGGTGAAGTTGTGTGGCGCGCGAAAACACGAGGACCGCGCCGAAAATTGGGTGTGGCCATGGACCAGAATGCGGGTGTGGCCACAGGTGGAGACAAATTTACATGAACTTAGCAATGTGGGACATTAGATTAGGACAGTGGTGGTGAACCTTTTGGAGGCCGAGTGTCCAAACTGCAACCCAAAAGTCACTTATCTATCGCAAAGTGGCAACAGCAATTTAAGCTACATACAAACGTTTTAACTCATACATGAACATTATGGAAAATCCAAGTTGAAAATAAACTCTGAAGATAAACAATTTCATCCATCCTACTCCTGAAAAATGTATTTTTTTTTTTAGAACCTCCCAGTTTTATTTTCCGTTTTAAAAAGCTAAAAAAGGTTTAATAAAATTGTCTCATGATGATGATTCAGCTTTCCCATAGTCTCACAGTTCGCAATCATGTGACCCCCAACAAGACAAATTCAGCAAACATGAGGCCCCCAACAAGACAAATTCAGCAATCATGAGGCCCCCAACAAGACAGATTCAGCAATCATGAGGCCCCCAACAAATCATGAGGCCCCCAACAAGGCACATTCAGCAATCATGAGGCCCCCAACAAGACAAATTCAGCAATCATGAGGCCCCCAACAAATCATGAGGCTCCCAACAAGACAAAATCAGCAATCTTGAGGCCCCCAACAAGGCAAATTCAGCAATCGTGATGCCCCCAACAAATGAGGCCCCCAACAAGGCAAATTCAGCAATCATGAGGCCCCCAACACAACAAATTCAGCAGTCATGAGGCACATAAATAGAGAGCATTTCACATAAATAGGCAGAATGCCCCTTTAATATGGTAGACACCTCTTACCTGGCTTCTGTATTCTCCTCTACTGGCTGCTGTGCCTGGCTGGCCTGGCAATAGTGTTTTCGGCCAGATTGGTGATGATGTGTGGGCTGAAAGGCCTGGCGGTGCTGCTGTGGCCGGGCTGGCGGTGATGCTGTGGTGTGGCCGGATGAGGTAGTAACAGGTGTCCCCCCAGTTAGATAGTTACAGGTGTCCCCTCAGTTAGATAGTGACAGGTGTCCCCCCAGTAAGTGACAGGTGCCCCCCCAGTTAGATAGTGACAGGTGTCCCCCCAGTTAGTGACAGGTGTCCCCCCAATTAGATAGTGACAGGTGCCCCCCCAGTTAGATAGTGACAGGTGCCCCCCCAGTCACATAGTGACAGGTGTCCCCCCCCCAGTTAGTGACAGGTGCCCCCCCCCCCTAGTTAGTGACAGGTTCCCCCCCCAGTTAGATAGTGACAGGTGCCCCCCCAGTTAGATAGTGACAGGTGCCCCCCCCAGTTAGAGTGACAGGTGCCCCCCCCAGTTAGAGTGACAGGTGCCCCCCCAGTTAGATAGTGACAGGTGCCCCCCCCCCCAGTTAGAGTGACAGGTGCCCCCTCCAGTTAGAGTGACAGGTGCCCCCCCAGTTAGATAGTGACAGGTGCCCCCCCCCCAGTTAGAGTGACAGGTGCCCCCCCAGTTAGAGTGACAGGTGCCCCCCCAGTTAGAGTGACAGGTTCCCCCCAGTTAGAGTGACAGGTGCCCCCCCAGTTAGAGTGAGAGGTTCCCCCCCAGTTAGAGTGACAGGTGCCCCCCCAGTTATAGTGACAGGTTCCCCCCAGTTAGAGTGACAGGTGCTCCCCCAGTTAGAGTGACAGGTGCCCCCCCCCCCAGTTAGATAGTGACAGGTGCCCCCCCCAGTTAGATAGTGACAGGTGCCCCCCCCCAGTTAGAGTGACAGGTGCCCCCCCAGTTAGAGTGATAGGTGCCCCCCCAGTTAGAGTGACAGGTTACCCCCCAGTTAGAGTGACAGGTGCCCCCCCAGTTAGAGTGACAGGTTCCCCCCCAGTTAGAGTGACAGGTGCCCCCCCAGTTATAGTGACAGGTTCGCTCAATCACAAGAAATTTATGCGTGCTCTACACCAAGCTTAACCCTTTCAAGTCTAGCTGTGCAAATCTGGCTAAAATGGCTTACCATGAGACATGCTCACGAAGAAATGCATCTGCTTTCGCATGCCAAACTTTGCAGGGTCAAAAACCAATACCGCGAAGCGGTTGCCCTGCGGGAATTAGTTCATGCTATACAGGGGGCATTGGGAAGCCTCCCCGAGGCGCTCCTGGATAGTGCTGTATAGCATGAACTAATTCCCGCAGGGCAACCGCTTCGCGGTATTGGTTTTTGACCATGCAAAGTTTGGCATGCGAAAGCAGATGCATTTCTGCGTGAGCATGTCTCATGGTAAGCCATTTTAGCCAGATTTGCACAGCTAGACTTGAAAGGGTTAAGCTTGGTGTAGAGCACGCATAAATTTCTTGTGATTGAGCATAGTGACAGGTTCCCCCCAGTTAGAGTGACAAGTGCCCCCCCAGTTAGAGTGACAGGTGCCCCCCCCAGTTAGATAGTGACAGGTGCCCCCCAGTAAGTGACAGGTGCCCCCCCAGTGACAGGTTTTCCCCCAGTCAGCGTCCATTGCCTCGCTCCTATGCTCCGCTGCCTCACAGCTCAGACCTCACAGATCGCGGCGACTGAAACAAGCAGAGCGCGCGCATAACACCCGCGCGGCAGAACGTCACATGCGGAAGTGATTGATTTCACTTCCGCATGTGACGTACTCCGTGTGGGTGTTATGCGCGCGCTCTGTCTGCCTCCTGTCGCCGCGATCTGTGAGGTCTGAGCTGAGCTGTGAGGCAGCGGGGACACAGGAGAGGCCACACAAGAGGGAGCAGGCATAGCGCACGCCATGCCTGCATCTCGGGGAGAGGAGCAGGCCGCAACAGGAGGCCTGGCGGGCCGGATGCGGCCCGCGGGCCGCCAGTTGGACAGGGCTGTCATAGACTATGAATGCATTTTACAGGAACAGATCTTTTGCAGGAACAGATCTTTTGCAGATACTGATCTTTTGTGTCTGTACAGCATCTGTATGTGCAGCATCTTGCAAAGATTTTTATCTGATGGGGAGTTCAGCTCCATATAATAGACTGTGTAGGTATGGCTCTCATACTACATGGAAGGGGGTAAAATTGGTCTGTGATCTTTCATTTTCCAAAGACTTTTATCTGATGTGTGTACCCACCTTAAAGAGCTCACAATCTAATGACTTTCTACAACAATAAAATTGGTGGTAGTCTACTTGAGGGAACCCAACAGGAAATCTCACAGGGAACAGTTCTCCAATCACAGTACTGAGCTCCCTCTGCAGCCTGAAACGTAATTGGTTGTATAGTGTGGGCATATTTTACTACACACTATCCGAAAATTTAAAGTGTACCTGAGACAAAAGTCGCCTCAGGTTTTATACTTACCTGGGGCCTCCTCCAGCCCCCTTGAGACCGCTCGGTCCCTCACTATCTCCCAGGGCCACTCCTGTCTTCTGCTGGTCAGCCCAGTACTCTGGCTGAGTAGCGCTTCATCATTCATGTGTGTCCCGGCCACACGCACGCCTTAGTCGCGCTTCCAGGGCTGGGGGCGTCCTGCACCTGCACAGCCCGACCGAGCCACGCATGTGCAATGAAGCCAGAGTACTGGGCTGTCCACCGGGAGATTGAGCAGCCTCAAGTGGACTGGAGGACGCCCCAGGTAAGTATAAAACCTTAGACGACTTTCGTATCAGGTTTCCGTTAATGTGGCCACTAACGACCCAATTTCTACCGAAAAATCATTTGATCGATCAGAAATTCTGATCAGAAGTGAAATCATTCACTACACCATCAATGAGCCAATCTTTGCTTCCTATCTCTTACAACCAACAAGAAAATCCAATTTTTGATTCAATGAAAATTCAATCGGACGATTGTTTTTATAATTGTTCGTAATCGATTGTGCCCATCAATGGAGATTATTTACAACCAATCCGATCAGAATTTCTGATTTTCGCTAGAAATTGGACCGTTAATGACCATCTTAAAGGTTTGAGAGGGTGCTGCCCACCCAATCACACTATTAGATCAGAATTTCATTATGTGGTTTCCAGCTGACTCCCCTCAAGTAGACTAGCACCAAATGTACCAGGGCAGCGCTGTAGATAGAGAGCCATGCCCAGTGCAAATTTTCTATAAAAATTCAAAGCACTTAGAGAAGTGATCATTACCACTACAGCGCCAATAAATAGCTAAAGTGCCAGGTACATAGTGTGAGTGTAGATGAGTGGGAACCTGATCACCTGCCTTATGCATGTGATAAGCCATAGTGCCCATATGTGTTTTCTTTTTAACTGTTTACAACGGTTAAAAAACAAAACAAAAGAGGTTCCCCCACCAGCCCTTCATGACGCCTAATATCCCCCTTGATCTTCCTGTCAGCTGGTATAGCCAGCATAGGACTCCTCCATACTGAGCAATACCAGCCATGGTCCATGATGGGGTGGGCCCAGGGCCAGTTCTAGAAAGGCAAATATGAGGGGGCAGTCAGAAATGTGAAGGGGGCATCATGTTTGAGCACATCTTCTTCAGTAATGCTAGTGCGGCGTGCGAAGTGGCAAAATGGGTGTGTCATGACATCATGTGGGCGTAGCTAACTGTAATGAAACACATAACAGTGAGGCGGCAATGCAAGAACCATTACTTCCGACACATGAAATGCAAGAACCATTACCTCCAACACATAAAATGCAACAACCGTTATCTCCGACACATGAAATGCAAGAATTATTACCTCCGACATGAAATGCAAGAATTATTACTTCCGACGCATGAAATGCAAGAACCATTACCTTTAAAGAGACTCTGAAGCGAGAATAAAACTCACTTTTTACCTTATATTCAGCAGCAGGGCATGTTTGCCCCTGCTCAAACGCCGCTATCCCATGGCAGAACTTTACCCCCCAAAATCCCCCCCTGCAAAATCCAAGACCAACTTGGTCATAGATTTTGCTGCTCCTGGAGGCAGGGCTAATGGCCGCAGCCCTGCCTCTCAGCGTGTCTATCAGAGGCGGATTTCCGCCTCTCCCCGCCCCTCTCAGTGAAGGAAGACTGAGAGGGGCTGGGAGAGGCTGCGATCAGCGCTGATAGACGTGCTGAGAGGCAGGGCTATAGCCGTTATCCCTGCCTCAACAGGAAGCGCTCCCCGCACTGCACGGAGGGGATTTGAGGGGTAAAGATCCCCCGTTCTGCCGCGGGATAGCGGCGTTTTAGCAGGGGCAAACATGCCCCTGCTGAATATAAGGTAAAAAGCGAGTTTTTATTCTCGCTTCAGACTCTCTTTAACACATGAAATGCAAGCAGTGTTTCACCACAAAATAATTGTAATGCAGCAATCTTTCACCTTAAAATAATCGTAACGCAGCAATGATTCACCATAAAATAATCGTAATGTGGCAATCTTTCACCATAAAATAATTGTAACGCAGCAATGTTTCACCATAAAATAATCGTAACGCAGCAATGATTCACCATAAAATAATCGTAATGCGGCAATGTTTCACCAGAAAATAATCATAATGTAGCAATGTTTCACTAGAAAATAATCGTAATGTGGCCAGCATTTCACCCTCAAATAATCGTAATGTGACCAGCGTTTCACCATCAAATAATCATAATGTGGCCAGCATTTCACCCTCAAATAATCATAGTGTAGCCAGCACTTCACCATCAAATAATGTAATGTGGCCAGCGTTTCACCATCAAATAATCATAATGTGGCCAGCATTTCACCCTCAAATAATAATAGTGTAGCCAGCACTTCACCATCAAATAATGTAATGTGGCCAGCGTTTCACCATCAAATAATCGTAATGTGGCCAGTGTTTCACCATCAAATATTCATACTGCAAGAATTGTTAGCAATGTTTCACTAGAAAATTATCGTAATGTGGACAGCGTTTCACTAGAAAATAATGTAACCGGTATAAAAAAAAGCATTTACTCACCTAGCAGAAGTCTCCTCTTCTGGCAGCGCGGCGGCTCAACGATGATGTGCCTGCAGCCAGCCGCAAGTCCTGCTGCGCTGACAGACAGAGAGCAGGGCTACGGGAAGATGGCGTCCGAAGCCCTGTTCTGGAGACACAAATAGTCTCCAGTGCAGGGCTTCGAGCGCCATCTTCCCGTAGCCCTGCTCTGCCTGCCGGAAGATTATGTAGGTTAGAGCCATGAGCCGTGGGGATGAACTGATGCGGTGTCTATTAGACTCCCCAGCCAGTTCACCCAGTCTGGTGGTGGAAGGTGGGCACGTCCCCTGCAAGCTGTTCCACTGTCCCACCCCTTCCCTCCCTTCCGCTCTGCCTGATTGAGGTGGCAGGAAATTTATTTGAGGGGGCCCTGCCCCCTCTCTCCCCATGCTAGAGCCGGCCATGGGTGGGCCCTCTGCAAGAGAGGAGCTGCAATGACAGGCCGTACCCCCCCCCCCCCCCCTCCGATGACCTCTGAACTAACCCCCATGTATGTGGAGATAGGGCCTGGCAGAATTGTAGTTGAAAACAACATACAAGTCATTCCCAGGATATTTATTTTAAGACTAGCTGATGGCCTGGTATTTGGCTGGTGTTGGCTGCACCCACTTTTTCTAACCCTAACACACAATTAGTCAATGGCCTAGTTTGTGAGCTTTGCGGTCTTTGGCATCAATAATTTACATTGAAATGAAACAAATCTGATTGGCTGTTTGAGGCTCCATCCCCTTTTCTGAATTTGAACCCCAGTCACCCAATGACCAACTGTACCAGGTTTGAGGCTTGTGCCATTAACAGTGCAAGAATGGCAGCAATTAAATATTCCCCTTAAAATCAATAGGTGAATTTTGATTGGCTTTTGTAGGCTCCACCCACTTTTCTGAATATTAATCCCAGTCACCCAGTGACCAACTGTGCAAAGTTTGAGAACCCTGCCATTAATAGTGTAAGGCCTCTTGCACACTACGGGTTTATTCACTAAACTGTGATAACTCAAATATCTCACCTTATCAAAGATATCACACCTTATCAAATATATCACACCTTATCAAAGGTACCATGCCTTCGTAGCGAGAGCTACGAACCCGCAGGGGCTCAGGGCAGGACGAGTGCCATTGCCAATTAGCAGGCATAAGTTTGTAGCACTCGCTATGCTACTCTGATAAGGTGTGATGTATTTGATAAGGTGTGATATCTTTGACAAGGTGTGATATTTGAGTTATCACGGTTTAGTGAATCAAGCCCTACATGCAATTCCGATTTTTTTATACGATCTGATTTTTGATTCAGATAAAAAAAGTGCCAACATGTAGTACTTTTTTTTTAATCAGAATCAAAAATCAGATCGTATAAAAAATCGGAATCTCATGAAGTGTGCAAGAGGCCTAAGAATGGCTGCAGTTTACATTTTCCCAGTGAAATTTGTATTTGTCTCCGCCCACTTTTTGGTTATGGGAATAAAAAGTATCCTATATGTTATTCCAGGTCATGTACTATGTGTGTACCAAATTTCATTCAAATCCGTTCAGCCATTGTTGCGTGCTTGAGTAACAAACATCCAAACATCCAAACTTTCGCATTTATAATATTAGTGAGATCTACGGAAGATCACAGACCTGTGGGTTGGCGAACACAATAAAAGAACAGTCATTTATGTGTTTACTGATGTGCATATATATTTCTTTCTTTTATTTTTTTGGGATGCCGGGGACTGTAATTAGTAACAATTTAGTAAACTATCTGGGGACACTTGGGAAGTGGGTGTAATTGAGCCCATCAAACAAGATATTGTTTTGGCCAAAAACAGAACACCGTGTGCCAATTATGAGATGTCTGTTAATTGCAATACAAGTACTTTCTGTATTAAGCATTTTGTGCCAGATGCTATTAACTCAGAACATCCAGATTATCATTATTAAATGCTAATAGCTGGATCCACAATGCTGAAAAAATAAGTCTCTGTTATTGCTGAAACTGGAGTTGTCTCCGGGGTCAATTAATTGTTAAAGTTTACTTGAAACAAGGAAAAAAGTTCTAATGTGCTTACCTGGCATGTGCAGCCTTGGTCATGTGACTCCTCAATCCCGCTAGCCAGGAGCATTTTGCACATGTGCAGTTTTTAAAGACTTAAAGGGATACTCAAAGAGAAACTGTGACCAAGAATTGAACTTCATCCCACTCAGTAGCTGATACCCCCTTCCCCGTGAGAAATCTATTCCTTTTCACAAACTGATCATCAGGGGACTCTGTATGGTTGATATTGGGGTGAAACCCCTCCCACAGGAAACTGTGAGAACCATGGTCCTGGCAGTTTCCTGTCTGTGAACCTCGTTGCATTGTGGGAAATAGTTGTTTACAGCTGTTCCCAACTGCCAAAAAAGCAAGCAGCATCTCCTTCCACTGATATCACCTGCCAGCAGTAAAAATATCACCATGTGATAAATGTCTTTATTATTATTATTATTATTTAGTATTTATATAGCGCCGACATATTACGCAGCGCTGTACAGTGTGTATATATATATATATATATATATATATATATATATATATATATATATATATATATATATATTGTCTTGTCACTAACTGTCCCTCAAAGGAGCTCACAATCTAATCCCTACCATTGCCATATGTCTATATTATGTAGTGTAAGTACTGTAGTCTAGGGCCAATTTTTAGGGGGAGCCAATTAACTTATGTGTATGTTTTTGGAATGTGGGAGGAAACCGGAGTGCCCGGAGGAAACCCACGCAGACACGGAGAGAACATACAAACTCTTTGCAGATAGTGCCCTGGCTGGGATTCTAACCAGCGACCCAGCGCTGCAAGGCGAGAGAGCTAACCACTACGCCACCGTGCTGCCCACCGTGTCTTAATGTAAATCAGGGAGAGGAAAGCTTTTACAGTGGGAAAACACTGACTAAATTTTTATTACATTATTTTCACTGGAGTTCCTCTTTAAAGAGAACCTGAACTGAAATAAAAAGTCAAAATAACCATACACAGGTCAGGCTTACCTCCTGTGTAGTCTACTACTCAATCTCTTTCTCCTTTCCTGCGTCCCATTTTTTCACTGTAATCAATGGATTTCTCCATCCTCCATTTTGAAAATGGTCATTACCCCCTAACAGCTTCCTGGTCAGCACACTGTTAAACTGTAATATCGCCCACTTGAGCCATAGAGAAACATGGACATTGCCTTGCACATTCAGTTGTAACTGACAGCTGCTGATATATAACTGACAGCAACTGGTGTATTTCAGTTCTGACAAAATATTGTCAGAACTGAAAGGGATCACTGTAAGAAGAAAATGGTGAGCTTCTGAGAGGAACTGACGGTGAGGTTAGTATGTAATATTCACCTGCAGCTACGTCATGTGTTTATTTTAAATAATTTTCCTCGCTTCAGGTTCCCTTTAAGTCATATTAAAAAAAAGCCGTTACCTACCTTGAGCTTCTAACGGCCCCCTGCAGTTGCCCTTATGCCTGCCCCGGTACTCAACGATCCTCCGGCTCCCCGCCACAGCTCATTTTGCTTCAGTGACTGAGGCTGTCACTGGCCACTGCGCCTGCACGGCCCTAGCTGTGCATGTCCTCGTTCACACTCCCGTCACCAGGATCATCCTGCCCAGGCGCAGTACAAGACAATTTCTATTGCGTCTGCGCAGGACGCTCCCCGCGATGACGGGCTCAATTGCTGAAGGCAAAACTGAGTCGCGGCGGAGGTCTGGAGGATCGTTCAGTACTGGGGCAGGCACAGGGTGACTGCAGAAGGGCCAGTAGAAGCCCCAGGTAACTAAAACTGCCTGTTTTATATGACATAAGTATCCCTTTAAATTATGCATGGACAGAATGTTCCTGGCAACTGGGCGTGATCGAGGAGGCACAGGGCCGTACACGAGAAGTTGTCAGTCTTTTGGAGAGGCGCATCAGCACAACAGAACACACTGGGAGGAAACCGAGGGACCTGCAAGGCTATGGGGGGCTGGAAGAAGCCCCCAGTAAGTATAATAGAACTTGTTACCTCCTGTCTCAGGTTAACTTTTACTCTCTACCCAATGTGACTGTAAACTGCATTTTAACAGCCTTTACTAGTGTTTACTTGAGCGGGTCAGTAGGATGCTAATAATTTTGGGTTAGTGCACATGCAAATATATGCAGATTGGAATTGGACCAATCAAAAATAAAAACTGCTAGAGGCACCCAACTCATGCAGTGACACCACAAGGTGTAGTCCTGCATCCTCCCTAAACAACCTACCATTGGTTCATTTAGCTATCCAATAGGAAACGTGTGCTATACTCATCTAGACGATCAGAGATGGATTAAGATGTAATGGAGCCATGGCAAGGTAGTGGAGTTGGCACTCCCTTGTGGTACTTTTTTTTAAGCTGAAGTGGAGAGAGGTCAGATGAGGTGACAGGTGGGCCCCTTGAAACCAACTAGGCCCCAAGCATCAGTTTGATACAGTTGGTGAAGATCTGCTATAAAGTTTGAGAAACTTGCTACCTAATGCTGCATTTTTCTTCTCAGGCATTCAGGAAGAACAGGCCACAGTCTCTCTGTAATCTACAATTCAAATAAAATAGTCCCAGCACTTGTGCAGGTTTACTTAGTATCCATAATGCATGCGAATCTCTCATGTGGAATTAGAAGCCAGTACATAGAGGAGGGCTGGAGGCAGAGATATTCATAATTCATTTATGTAAATGCGGGCGTACGTATAGCGAGAGAGCGAGGCACTGCCACAAGGAGCATTTCTCATAGCGCCACTTCCGCCCATGTTGTGAAATGGAGATAAATGGAGAGGGAATTTCTAATGGGTGACTTCTACATCTACCCGACCATGACACAGATTAATGTTCCCAAAGTGAGCATATCATGTAATTCAAGTGAAGTGGAAATTCAAGAGCAATAAAAAGAAATATCACCCCATTTCGTGGATAATGACGGTTTAAAATAAATAAATTAAATTAAATAAAAGCGCAATAACCTTCTTTTAAGGGTAGAATAAATGGTGGACAGGGGCGTAACTACAATTCATGGAGCCCCCAGCAAAACTTTGATGGGGCTCCCCACTGTTCATACCCCTTCCCTTGCCTCCCCCTGGTGACTCTCACGGCCTGGGGGTCATCACACAAGGGTCATAAAACAAGTGTTCACACACATAACAAACCAGATCTTAAAGCAAACCTGAAGTGAAAAACAACTTATCATATAATGAATTGTATGTGTAGTACGGATAATGAATAGGCCATTAGTAGCAAAGAAAAGAGTCTCATATTTTTTTATATAATTACCAATTCTGTATTTTGTATCCATCTATAGTGATGATCGTAATCTGCTACGATTACGTGAAATTACGCATCATTTTCACAGTTACGCATACATGTCATTACAGATTCGTAATTCAATTGACTTTGTATATTTATTCGTGAGGCGTAATAGTGCGTGAATTTACGCATAATTTACGCGTAATTTCTTGCCGATTTTGAATAGCAAGGCCCCCATACATGCTATTTGGTACCAAAATTGCAACATATGTTAAGGAGAATATTGAGTACAAGGAAAAAAAATATTTTTCAAAAAGACCTTGTAGTTTTTAAGAAAAACAATTTTAAAAATGCAAAGAAAAATACTTTTGAAACCCAGAAAAATTACAGTTTAAAAAACATTTTCTTTGTATTTTTTAAATCATTTTTCTCAAAAACTACAAGGTCTTTTTGAACAATTATTTTTCTAATTGTTCCTACTACTCTTCTTAACATATGTAGCAATTTTGGTAGCAATGGCGTGTATGGGGACTTTGCTATTCACCGCTAAAGTTGGCAGGAAATTATGTGTAAATTACACGTAACAGGAAATTTGGGAGCCCCAAAGAAGCCCATGTGGTTTGATCATTTCCGACATGTCCGATCTTATTTTCGATCGTTTCTCTGATCGATTTCTCATAGAAGTGAATGGAAATTGATAAGAAAAGATAAGAAAATAAGAAAATCGATCGGAAATCGTTCGGACAGTAAATCGGCTGAAATCTCATTGTGTATTTCCAGCATAAGACATTCCTCCCAACTTTCCGAGATAAGAAAGAAGGACACCTCAAGACATACATATTGGTATGCTGCTAGTGAGTTGGGTGCAGGGTGAATCGAATTACGGCTCACCCTGCTGCCGCTGAAATTCCCAGTGGTATTAAATACTATTCCTCCTTCGAATCGTAGCAACTCGGAGGGAGAAATTATCGGGGTCAAGCAATCGATGGAACTCCGAATTACCCGTGCGCGGGCCATGCGCATTAGCAACTGGATAGTGTACTGGATAAGGGCACTGCCTTTGACATGGGAGACCGGGGTTTGAATCCTGGCAAAGGTCAGTACCTATTCAGTAAGGAGTTCAAGGCAACACTCCCTATCACTGCAGGGTGGCCTCTTGAGCGCGTCCCAGTGGCTGCAGCTCTTGAGTCGGACAGGAGAAAAGCGCTATACAAATGTTCAGATTATTATCAGCTATAGCGGCTCTTGCACAGCGCCAACAGGACCTGCTATGAATAAATGAGGTCTACCTGTGAGAAGTTGCATTTCTTTGTTAACCTTCTGACCGCCATCTCATTTTATTTTCTTAACTGTACACTGTGACCCGCAGCCGGCTTTACTTGTCAAGCCCCCCCCCCCCCCGCATTGATATTTACCTGATCTGTTTGCTTCATCAGGTCTCCTCTCTCTTGGGAGCTGTGCTGTGTGATGACATGGGTCCCGATCACATGGCATGACATGGAGGAGGATGTCAGCACACAGCACATGTCCTGGGAGGGTGAGGAGACCAGAGGAAACAAACAGATCAGGCAAAAATCAAAGATCTCCCTGCTCTACTCTGCGGGCTGGCCGGTTGTTGAAGGCAGAATGAGTAAAACCGACTGCGGCACTCCTGCACTGATTTATGTCACACGAGATAACTCGTGAGTGATGGCCAAAAGTCTAAGGCAAACCAGTGAGTAGAGTTTTACAGTTTCTCACTCTGGATGTTCCAGAGACTTCCCAGTTCTTCCATGAACCCACCGCTGTTGAACCCCTCCCCCCCCCCCAGGAAAACTTTGAGGCCCACAATATTCACACACTTTTTCTTGCCTCCTTCTGGTGACCCTCACACAGGGCCGGCCTTAGGTTTCACAGCGCCCTGAGCGAAACCTGATTTTTGTGCCCCCCCCTCCCCCTTCATCCTCCTCGCATGCGCACACACACATAGGCTCATATGCAATTCACCTTTTCTGCTGAGATATCTCCTAGGACAGTGGTTAGCAACCTTTTTGACGTTGTGACACATCATGCCAAATGATCTCCGTGACACGTCACATATGTATGTGATATGTATAAAAAATACTATTCATAACCATGAATGGATAGAAAGAGTGCATTATCCTGAATATACTTAAACATGAAGGCTAGAACCTTTTAGGAATATTAATAAAAACAATCAGTGGGACAGTTAGCCCCCCCCCCCCCATCTAGAATGATAGCACAGCACCGACAATTTGTACCACGTGATATAGCCGCAGTGCGCCCCCCCCAAAAAAAATGCCCTGAGACTCAGTATAGGTAGGTAGCCAGATATAGGTGCCCCCAGTATAGGATCTCATGTGTAGGTGCCCTCAATATAGGTTGCCAAGCATAGGTGCCCCCAGTATAGGAAATCAGTTGTAGGTCTCCCCCTATAGGTAGCCAGGCGTAGGTGCCTCCAGTATAGGTAGCCAGGTGTTGGTGCCCTCAGTAAATGTAGCCTGCTATAGATGCCCCCAGTATAGGAAATCAGGTGTGGGTGACCTCAGTATAGGTAACCAGCTTTAGGCGCCCCTTTGGAAGCCGGCGCCCTGAGCGACCGCTCCAGTCGCTCAGGTCAAAGGCCGGCTATGCCCTCACAGCCTGGGGGCCCGTCTTGCAAGGATCATAAAACAAGTGTGGACGTCATACTCTTCACACCCATGTGTGTAGTCACAAAACATCTGATTGGAAGGATAGAGGAAATAGTTATTAAAGGGTGTGAAGTAGTAGTTGGGGCTCCCTTACAGCTCTGGACCCCCTGCTCCATCATGGGACCTTCTTCATCTCTGTGGCCACGCTCCCGTCTGAGCATGATTATACTGCACATGCTCGGGTATGGTCCGTGCATGTTTAGAGCACAGAGCCACTCATGCACAGAGGAGAAAGCCATACACGAGCGTCTTTGTGCTTCTGAGCTTTGCATGGTTAGTATCAATTTTGCAAATAAAGTGTGATGAAAAGTCTTCTGCTGATGAACATATGGTTGGATGAGGAGGAGGGGGAGGAATCGGGGGTTGAAGATGTAAAAAAAAATTGTTTAGGGTTATTTGCATTTTTTTTGAAATGTTAGGCTCTGTCCACACTATGTGCAGTGAATAGCAGGGAGGTGAACATTTTGCTAATGGTTATCACTATTTAAAGCACATATAGGGCCCTGACACACTGGAGAGCGTTTTGCGGGTCGTTTTTAAAAAATGCCTTCATTGACTTATATTAAAATCACGGCAAAATAGCCGTGATCGTGATTTTTTGAAAAAATGTTGCTGCAATTTTGCCGTGATTTTAATGTAAATCAATAGAGGTGCTTTTAGAAAATTGAAAATGACCAGCAAAATGTTCTCCGGTGCGTCAGAGCTAGTGTTGGGCGAACACCTGGATGTTCGGGTTCGCGAACGTTCGCCGAACATGGCCGCGATGTTCGGGTGTTCGCGCCGAACTCCGAACATAATGGAAGTCAATGGGGACCCGAACTTTCGTGTTTTTTAAAGCCTCCTTACATGCTACATACCCCAAATTTACAGGGTATGTGCACCTTGGGAGTGGGTACAAGAGGAAAAAACAATTTAGCAAAAAGAGCTTATAGTTTTTGAGAAAATCAGTAAAGTTTCAAAGGGAAAACTGTCTTTTAAATGCGGGAAATGTCTGTTTTCTTTGCACAGGTAACATGCTTTTTGTCGGCATGCAGTCATAAATGTAATACAGATGAGAGGTTGCAGGAAAAGGGACCGGTAACGCTAACCCAGCAGCAGCACACGTGATGGAACAGGAGGAGGGCGGCGCAGGAGGAGAAGGCCACGCTTTGAGACACAACAACCCAGGCCTTGCATGCGGACAAGAAGCGTGCGGATAGCAATTGGCTTTTTGTCGGCATGCAGTCATAAATGTAATACAGATGAGAGGTTCCAGGAAAAGGGACCAGTAACGCTAACCCAGCAGCAGCACACGTGATGGAACAGGAGGAGGGCGGCGCAGGAGGAGAAGGCCACGCTTTGAGACACAACAACCCAGGCCTTGCATGCGGACAAGAAGCGTGCGGATAGCAATTTGCTTTTTGTCGGCATGCAGTCATAAATGTAATACAGATGAGAGGTTCCAGGAAAAGGGACCGGTAACGCTAACCCAGCAGCAGCACACGTGATGGAACAGGAGGAGGTCGGCGCAGGAGGAGAAGGCCACGCTTTGAGACACAACAACCCAGGCCTTGCATGAGGACAAGAAGCGTGCGGATAGCAATTTGCTTTTTGTCGGCATTCAGTCATAAATGTAATACAGATGAGAGGTTCCAGGAAAAGGGACCGGTAACGCTAACCCAGCAGCAGCACACGTGATGGAACAGGAGGAGGGCGGCGCAGGAGGAGAAGGCCACGCTTTGAGACACAACAACCCAGGCCTTGCATGAGGACAAGAAGCGTGCGGATAGCAATTTGCTTTTTGTCGGCATGCAGTCATAAATGTAATACAGATGAGAGGTTCCAGGAAAAGGGACCGGTAACGCTAACCCAGCAGCAGCACAAGTGATGGAACAGGAGGAGGGCAGCGCAGGAGGAGAAGGCCACGCTTTGAGACACAACAACCCAGGCCTTGCATGAGGACAAGAAGCGTGCGGATAGCAATTTGCTTTTTGTCGGCATGCAGTCATAAATGTAATACAGATGAGAGGTTACGTAAAAAGGGACCGGCAACGCTAACCCAGCAGCAGCACACGTGATGGAACAGGAGGAGGCGCAGGAGGAGAAGGCCACGCTTTGAGACACAACAACCCAGGCCTTGCATGAGGACAAGAAGCGTGCGGATAGCAATTTGCTTTTTGTCGGCATGCAGTCATAAATGTAATACAGATGAGAGGTTCAAGGAAAAGGGACCGGTAACGCTAACCCAGCAGCAGCACAAGTGATGGAACAGGAGGAGGGCGGCGCAGGAGGAGAAGGCCACGCTTTGAGACACAACAACCCAGGCCTTGCATGAGGACAAGAAGCGTGCGGATAGCAATTTGCTTTTTGTCGGCATGCAGTCATAAATGTAATACAGATGAGAGGTTCCGTAAAAAGGGACCGGCAACGCTAACCCAGCAGCAGCACACGTGATGGAACAGGAGGAGGCGCAGGAGGAGAAGGCCACGCTTTGAGACACAACAACCCAGGCCTTGCATGCGGACAAGAAGCGTGCGGATAGCAATTGGCTTTTTGTCGGCATGCAGTCATAAATGTAATACAGATGAGAGGTTCCAGGAAAAGGGACCGGTAACGCTAACCCAGCAGCAGCACACGTGATGGAACAGGAGGAGGGCGGCGCAGGAGGAGAAGGCCACGCTTTGAGACACAACAACCCAGGCCTTGCATGCGGACAAGAAGCGTGCGGATAGCAATTGGCTTTTTGTCGGCATGCAGTCATAAATGTAATACAGATGAGAGGTTCCAGGAAAAGGGACCAGTAACGCTAACCCAGCAGCAGCACACGTGATGGAACAGGAGGAGGGCGGCGCAGGAGGAGAAGGCCACGCTTTGAGACACAACAACCCAGGCCTTGCATGCGGACAATAAGCGTGCGGATAGCAATTTGCTTTTTGTCGGCATACAGTCATAAATGTAATACAGATGAGAGGTTCCGTAAAAAGGGACCGGCAATGCTAACCCAGCAGCAGCACACGTGATGGAACAGGAGGAGGCGCAGGAGGAGAAGGCCACGCTTTGAGACACAACAACCCAGGCCTTGCATGCGGACAAGAAGCGTGCGGATAGCAATTGGCTTTTTGTCGGCATGCAGTCATAAATGTAATACAGATGAGAGGTTCCAGGAAAAGGGACCGGTAACGCTAACCCAGCAGCAGCACACGTGATGGAACAGGAGGAGGGCGGCGCAGGAGGAGAAGGCCACGCTTTGAGACACAACAACCCAGGCCTTGCATGCGGACAAGAAGTGTGCGGATAGCAATTGACTTTTTGTCGGCATGCAGTCATAAATGTAATACAGATGAGAGGTTCCAGGAAAAGGGACCAGTAACGCTAACCCAGCAGCAGCACACGTGATGGAACAGGAGGAGGGCGGCGCAGGAGGAGAAGGCCACGCTTTGAGACACAACAACCCAGGCCTTGCATGCGGACAATAAGCGTGCGGATAGCAATTTGCTTTTTGTCGGCATGCAGTCATAAATGTAATACAGATGAGAGGTTCCGTAAAAAGGGACCGGCAATGCTAACCCAGCAGCAGCACACGTGATGGAACAGGAGGAGGCGCAGGAGGAGAAGGCCACGCTTTGAGACACAACAACCCAGGCCTTGCATGCGGACAAGAAGCGTGCGGATAGCAGTTGGCTTTTTGTCGGCATGCAGTCATAAATGTAATACAGATGAGAGGTTCTAGGAAAAGGGACCGGTAACGCTAACCCAGCAGCAGCACACGTGATGGAACAGGAGGAGGGCGGCGCAGGAGGAGAAGGCCACGCTTTGAGACACAACAACCCAGGCCTTGCATGCGGACAAGAAGTGTGCGGATAGCAATTGACTTTTTGTCGGCATGCAGTCATAAATGTAATACAGATGAGAGGTTCCGTAAAAAGGGACCGGCAACGCTAACCCAGCAGCAGCACACGTGATGGAACAGGAGGAGGCGCAGGAGGAGAAGGCCACGCTTTGAGACACAACAACCCAGGCCTTGCATGCGGACAAGAAGCGTGCGGATAGCAATTTGCTTTTTGGCGGCATGCAGTCATAAATGTAATACAGATGAGAGGTTCCGTAAAAAGGGACCGGTAACGCTAACCCAGCAGCAGCACACGTGATGGAACAGGAGGAGGCGCAGGAGGAGAAGGCCACGCTTTGAGACACAACAACCCAGGCCTTGCATGCGGACAAGAAGCGTGCGGATAGCAATTGGCTTTTTGTCGGCATGCAGTCAGTTGTAATACAGATAGTTGTAATACAGATGAGAGGTTCCGTAAAAAGGGACCGGCAACGCTAACCCAGCAGCAGCACACGTGATGGAACAGGAGGAGGCGCAGGAGGAGAAGGCCACGCTTTGAGAAACTACAACCCAGGCCTTGCATGCGGACAAGAAGCGTGCGGATAGCAATTTGCTTTTTGTCGCCATGCAGTCATAAATGTAATACAGATGAGAGGTTCAATAAACAGGGACCGGAAACGCTAACCCATCACAGATGTTCATTGTTCATGTTACTTGGTTGGGGTCTGGGAGTGTTGCGTAGTCGTTTCCAATCCAGGATTGATTCATTTTAATTTGAGTCAGACGGTCTGCATTTTCTGTGGAGAGGCGGATACGCTGATCTGTGACGATGCCTCCGGCAGCACTGAAACAGCGTTCCGACATAACGCTGGCTGCCGGGCAAGCCAGCACCTCTATTGCGTACATTGCCAGTTCGTGCCAGGTGTCTAGCTTCGATACCCAATAGTTGAAGGGTGCAGATGGATTGTTCAACACAGCTACGCCATCTGACATGTAGTCCTTGCCTATCTTCTCCAGGCGATCGGTGTTGGAGGTGGATCTGCACGCTTGCTGTTCAGTGGGCTGCTGCTGCATGGGTGTCAGAAAATTTTCCCACTCCAAGGACACTGCCGATACCATTCCCTTTTGGGCACTAGCTGCGGCTTGTGTTGTTTGCTGCCCTCCTGGTCGTCCTGGGTTTGCGGAAGTCAGTCTGTCGGCGTACAACTGGCTAGAGGAGGGGGAGGATGTCAATCTCCTCTCTAAAGTCTCCACAAGGGCCTGCTGGTATTCTTCCATTTTGACCTGTCTGACTCTTTCTTCAAGCAGTTTTGGAACATTGTGTTTGTACCGTGGATCCAGAAGGGTATAAACCCAGTAATTGGTGTTGTCCAGAATGCGCACAATGCGTGGGTCGCGTTCAATGCAGTCTAGCATGAATTGAGCCATGTGTGCCAGAGTCCTGCCAGAATCCTCATCATCCTCTTGTGAGCGTTGTGATAGTTGTTGTGATGCATCATAGTCGTCACCTTCTTCCTGGTCTGCTTCTGCTGACCATTCGCGCTGAATTGTGGAAGTCCAACGTGCACTGTTCTGGCCCTCGTCAGTGGTGGCATGAAATTCCTGCTCCAACTCCAGCTGTTCCTCCTCCTCTTCTTCGTCATAGCTGCTGGGGCCAGCATTTCCTAAAGCAGATGGCCTGATGTTGGTATCATCACGCTGATCGTTTTCTCCTTCAGATTCCCCCAGTTGCATCATGACAGCTGTTTCCTTGATTTTCAACATTGAATTCTTCAGTAAACACAGCAGTGGTATGGTAATGCTGACTGAAGAGTTGTCACTGCTCACAAGCAATGTGGATTGCTCAAAATTTTGGAGGACTTGGCAGAGGTCCAACATGTTGGCCCAATCGGATCAACAGAAGCTTGGCAGCTGTCCGGATGCGCCTCGGTACTGCGCCGTCATGTACGCGACCACTGCACTCCTCTGCTCGCAAAAGCGGGCTAGCATGTGCAGCGTAGAATTCCAGCGCGTAGGGACATCACACAGCAAGCGATGGTGGGGGAGATTGAAGCGCTCCTGCATCTTGGCGAGTGCCCCCGAAGCAGTACTGGAATTTCTGCAATGTTTGGCCACTCGTCGCACCTTCAACAGAAGATCGGCCACGCCTGGGTATGTCCTCAGAAACCGCTGAACTACTAGGTTCATCACGTGCGCCAGGCAAGGGATGTGTGTCAGCTTAGCCAACCTTAAAGCGCGAATGAGATTACTCCCATTATCACACACAACCATGCCCGGTTTCAGGTCCAGCGGTGCCAGCCACAAATCCGTCTGTTCCTTTATTCCCCTCTAAATTTCCTCCCCTGTGTGCTGCTTATCCCCAAGGCAGATCAGCTTCAGCAACGCTTGCTGATGCATGGCAACAGCTGTGCTGCACTGCTTCCACGATCCTACTGCTGCTGGGTTAGCGTTTCCGGATGAGGTACAGCTTTGAGATGCGTTGGAGGAGAAGGAGTCAGAGAGGTAGGTGCTGCTGTTGTTATCCAGCTGTTTGCGGCGTGGGCAACACCCGCGCCGTAGCAGGTGAGGAATCGCTGCCAGGCTCCACAAGGTTCACCCAGTGCGCGGTAAGGGAGATGTATCGACCCTGGCCGAACGCACTCGTCCAGGTGTCAGTGGTGAGGTGAACCTTGCAGGCAACGGCATTCTTCAAGCTTCGGGTTATTTAGCTGACCACGTGCTCATGCAACTCAGGCACTGCAGAGCGCGCAAAGTGGTAGCGGCTGGGAACCACGTAACGTGGGATGGCCACTGACATCATGCCCTTGAAGCTGTTTGTCTCCACCACTCGATATGGCAGCATTTCGCAGGCCAGAAGCTTGGCTATGCTGGCTGTTAGTGCCACGACCTGGGGGTCATTTGCTGGCAATTTCCTCTTGCACTCAAACATCTCCGAGACAGACAACTGAACCGTAGGGCTGCACACTGAAGGGCTGTTGGTTGTTGTGTTTGATGAAGACTGGGAGACCTCAAGAGCACTATTCCGGAAAGTGACAGTGTCAGCGTCGTCTGATGTTTGTGAATGTTGTTGTGAACCACGCAATGGCTGGGCTACTGCTGCTGCTGAGGAGGGTCTGGTGGTGAGTCTGGTGACCCCAAGGGAGGCAGTGTTGCTGGTACCCTGTCCTGGCGCCCACAGAGTGGGATGTTTGGATACCATGTGGCGGGTCATGCTGGTGGTGGAGAGGTTGTTAATATTTTTCCCCCTGCTCAGGCGGGTCTTGCACACCTTGCAAATCACCATGGTACCATCCTCACTGCAGTCTTCAAAGAAAGGCCAGACTTTGGAGCACCTGCCTTGCTGGCGATTTCTGTTTGCGCCTCTTTTGCGTCTCACTTGATCTTCCACGCTTGTGGTGCCTGAAATTTCGCGCCGCCTACCTTGTGGCACAAGGCGAACTCATGCAGCAGTGGGTTCTTCAACAGACTCATCTGTGCTGCTACTACGACGGCGATGTTCTCCTTCACATACAAAATCTGGGTCTCTGTCAACATTGTCCATACCCTCCTCCTCTTCCATCTCCTGAAACTCGTCATATGTGATTGTGGGCCGCCGCCGTGGAGTAGAGCTCCCCAGAACAACCTCTGCGCAGCTCACTACAACGTCGTCTTCCAGATCTTCTCGGCCGACCTCCTGCAATTGAAACCCCTCCTGCCCAACTTGCTTTGGGATTTGGGTTTCAAAGTCCTCGGACTCGCCTTGCATTTCAGTGCGCGGTGCATTTCCCACACTAAATGTTGTGAATCCGGGCACAACATTTCTGGCTGTTCCATTGACCTTTGAAAGGTGGAAGTTTGTTGGGCTGGGAATAGCTCCTGCGAATACCCCATTGTGTCCTGAGGAAATTCTTCGGACTGGTTATTTGGCAGTTGTGTGCGTGGTGTCGCTGCCGGTTATGTCAGCTTTGTGCCCACTGGCTCCTTGTAACTTGCTGAGGACTCGGACCTCGTGCGTGATGTGCTGGTGCTGCTTAACCCACTGCTGGACGCTTGAGAGGTCATCCAATTAATTATCTGGTCCTGTTCTTTTGGATTTGTGAGGGTTGATTTCCTGGACAACATGGGCGGTATTGAGTGGGTTTTCTTGGGTGCTCCCCTGTGGCCTGTACGTGAACCGTCAGGGGAAACACCTCTTCCCTTGCCCCTCCCTCTTTCACAGGATTTCTTCTTCATTTCACTTATCCTTAAAGTACACGCTGACTGGCAGCAGTACAGTGGCAGTACAGAAATGCTAAACAGTGGCGGGTGAGCGGTGTACTACTATTCCCAGCAGCGACACAGAGCACAATGCTATACAGTGGTGGGTGAGCGGTGTACTACTATTCCCAGCAGCGACACAGAGCACAATGGTATACAGTGGTGGGTGAGTGGTGTACTACTGTTCCCAGCAGCGATACAGAGCACAATGCTATACAGTGGTGGGTGAGCGGTGTACTACTGTTCCCAGCAGCGACACAGAGCACAATGGTATACAGTGGTGGGTGAGTGGTGTACTACTGTTCCCAGCAGCGACACACAGCACAATGCTATACAGTGGTGGGTGAGCGGTGTACTACTGTTCCCAGCAGCGACACAGAGCACAATGCTATACAGTGGTGGGTGAGCGGTGTACTACTGTTCCCAGCAGAGACACAGAGTGGCAGTAAACACAATGCTATACAGTGGTGGTTGAGCGGTGTACTACTGTTCCCAGCAGCGACACAGAGCACAATGCTATACAGTGGTGGGTGGGTGAGCGGTGTACTACTGTTCCCAGCAGCGACACAGAGCACAATGCTATACAGTGGTGGGTGAGCGGTGTACTACTGTTCCCAGCAGAGACACAGAGTGGCAGTAAACACAATGCTATACAGTGGTGGCTGAGCGGTGTACTACTGTTCCCAGCAGCGACACAGAGCACAATGGTATACAGTGGTGGGTGAGTGGTGTACTAATGTTCCCAGCAGCGATACAGAGCACAATGCTATACAGTGGTGGGTGAGCGGTGTACTACTGTTCCCAGCAGAGACACAGAGTGGCAGTAAACACAATGCTATATAGTGTGGCTGAGCGGTGTACTACTGTTCCCAGCAGCGACACAGAGCACAACGCTATACAGTGGTGGGTGAGCGGTGTACTACTGTTCCCAGCAGAGACACAGAGTGGCAGTAAACACAATGCTATACAGTGGTGGCTGAGCGGTGTACTACTGTTCCCAGCAGCGACACAGAGCACAATGGTATACAGTGGTGGGTGAGTGGTGTACTACTGTTCCCAGCAGCGACACAGAGCACAATGCTATACAGTGGTGGGTGAGCGGTGTACTAATGTTCCCAGCAGAGACACAGAGTGGCAGTAAAAACAATGCTATAAAGTGGTGGCTAAGCGGTGTACTACTGTTCCCAGCAGCGACACAGAGCACAATGCTATACAGTGGTGGGTGAGCGGTGTACTACTGTTCCCAGCAGAGACACAGAGTGGCAGTAAACACAATGCTATACAGTGGTGGCTGAGCGGTGTACTACTGTTCCTAGCAGAGACACAGAGCACAATGGTATACAGTGGTGGGTGAGTGGTGTACTACTGTTCCCTGCAGCGACACAGAGCACAATGCTATACAGTGGTCTGTGGGTGAGCGGTGTACTACTGTCCCCAGCAGCGACACAGAGCACAATGCTATACAGTGGTGGGTGAGCGGTGTACTACTGTTCCCAGCAGAGACACAGAGTGGCAGTAAACACAATGCTATACAGTGGTGGCTGAGCGGTGTACTACTGTTCCCAGCAGCGACACAGAGCACAATGGTATACAGTGGTGGGTGAGTGGTGTACTAATGTTCCCAGCAGCGATACAGAGCACAATGCTATACAGTGGTGGGTGAGCGGTGTACTACTGTTCCCAGCAGAGACACATAGTGGCAGTAAACACAATGCTATATAGTGTGGCTGAGCGGTGTACTACTGTTCCCAGCAGCGACACAGAGCACAACGCTATACAGTGGTGGGTGAGCGGTGTACTACTGTTCCCAGCAGAGACACAGAGTGGCAGTAAACACAATGCTATACAGTGGTGGCTGAGCGGTGTACTACTGTTCCCAGCAGCGACACAGAGCACAATGGTATACAGTGGTGGGTGAGTGGTGTACTACTGTTCCCAGCAGCGACACAGAGCACAATGCTATACAGTGGTGGGTGAGCGGTGTACTAATGTTCCCAGCAGAGACACAGAGTGGCAGTAAAAACAATGCTATAAAGTGGTGGCTAAGCGGTGTACTACTGTTCCCAGCAGCGACACAGAGTGGCAGTAAACACAATGCTATACAGTGGTGGCTGAGCGGTGTACTACTGTTCCTAGCAGAGACACAGAGCACAATGGTATACAGTGGTGGGTGAGTGGTGTACTACTGTTCCCTGCAGCGACACAGAGCACAATGCTATACAGTGGTCTGTGGGTGAGCGGTGTACTACTGTCCCCAGCAGCGACACAGAGCACAATGCTATACAGTGGTGGGTGAGCGGTGTACTTCTGTTCCCAGCAGAGACACAGAGTGACAGTAAACACAATGCTATACAGTGGTGGCTGAGCGGTGTACTACTGTTCCCAGCAGCGACACAGAGCACAATGCTATACAGTGGTGGGTGGGTGAGCGGTGTACTACTGTTCCCAGCAGCGACACAGAGCACAATGGTATACAGTGGTGGGTGAGTGGTGTACTACTGTTCCCAGCTGTGATACAGAGCACAATGCTATACAGTGGTGGGTGAGCGGTGTACTACTGTTCCCAGCAGAGACACAGAGTGGCAGTAAACACAATGCTATACAGTGGAGGCTGAGCGGTGTACTACTATTCCCAGCAGCGACACAGAGCAAAATGCTATACAGTGGTGGGTGAGCGGTGTACTACTGTTCCCAGCTGAGACACAGAGTGGCAGTAAACACAATGCTATACAGTGGAGGCTGAACGGTGTACTACTATTCTCAGCAGCGACACATAGCACAATGCTATACAGGGTGAGCGGTGTACTACTGTTCCCAGCAGAGACACAGAGTGGCAGTAAACACAATGCTATATAGTGTGGGTGAGCGGTGTACTACTGTTCCCAGCAGCGACACAATGACTGGGGGGACCCTGGCTAGCCTGGCTGGAGAGAGAACTATCCTGCCTGCCTACCCAAAGCTAAACCCACAGACAAATGGCGGAGAAATGACGTGGATCGGGTATTTATTTACCCGAACCACGTGACCCGTTCGGCCAGTCAGAGCGCGTTCGGGTCCGAACCACATGACCCGTTCGGCCAATCACAGCGCTAGCCGAACGTTCGGGGAACGTTCGGCCATGCGCTCTTAGTTCGGCCATATGGCCGAACAGTTTGTCCGAACACCATCAGGTGTTCGGCCGAACTCGAACATCACCCGAACAGGGTGATGTTCTGCAGAACCCGAACAGTGGCGAACACTGTTCGCCCAACACTAGTCAGAGCCCATAGAGATGATTATCAACAGCACAGCATCAGGAAGAGCTAATACAGAAGTTAAAGCAGGGCCCATTGGTGGGAGGCTTTGGGTTAGGGGCCCCTGTGCAGTTGCAACTGACAGCAATGCAGTGGCCATCAGATAGAGTTTAACCCAAGGACCACTTCTAGCATGAACCAGTAGTTATTATGATTGATAATCTGCTAGTTATGATTACGCAAAATTTCACATTAATGTTCACAATTATGGCCATAAGCAATTAAAAGTTGGGCATTCAACTGATTTTGTGTAATCCATTAGTAATTTGCCAGTAAAGGCTGGTTTATAGTAATGACCACATATTTTGCATAGTCGTAATTTTGCATTGTAATTCGCAATTATGATGCAAAATCGTAATGTGAAATTTCAGGAAAACTCATAATTAATTTTGTTTGTAAACGTAATCCGCAATTTTGCATAATTTTTGCAAAATTTGTGCCGACTTTAGTGGTTAATAGCAAACCCCCATACATGCTATCGTATGTTAAAGCAGTAGGATCAGTCCTACTATTCCAGGGAAAAAAACACATATACAAGTAGATAAATACTTGATCTACTTACATAACATGTATTGTACTGTCCAGGTTTTGATTTCAGTGAATGTTATATAGTAAATGACGAGAATTCTGTTCCTGGTGGGGGCCATGTCTTTTGCCCACAGTAAAGGCTAACTCGTGATGTCATTTCTGCCCTTTACTTTTTTTCTTGTCTCCTCCAATCGCTGAGTCGCCTCAGCCTTGCTTGTAAACACAAGTGAGTAGGGGGATCAGGTTTCAGATAAGTAGCAGACAGGGAAATAAAGGGAAGAGGAGGAATATATTATAGATAAAAAGAACCGCCAGCATGCAATTCTTTGGCACCGACTACTAAAGAGCCAGTGCTCCTAAGGTATATGATAACTCCAAATCATAACAGCAGAAAACATTTTGAAAGTTTTAAATGCAGGATTAGCATCTTTATCACTTAATACACTCAGACCAGTTGCTGTTGAAATTTGATTTTTATGGTGACGATACCGCTTTAAAGAGGAGCTGTCAGCCATACAATCTCAGAAAAAAACCCACATATATAAGTAGATAAATACTTGCTCTACTTACATGACATAAGTATTGCACTGTCCGTGTTTTGATTTTAGTGATTTTTCCATAGTTAAAAAAAAGAGAAAATCCTTCTTAGGATTCTCCCTTTGAACTGTGTCTATCTTGAAGCCAATCCTGTTGTAATTTCCTCCCTTACTCTCCTCTGCCTAATTGTGTATGCATTGCCCGCCCTCCTACCAGTCTTCAGGTACTCCCACCCAGCTCTGCAATAGAAAGTGCATTGTCTTAGCATGAGAAATATTGGCCAATCAGAGAGTAACAGAGGTGTGGCAGGGGAAAACAGGGGGGAAAGAAACTTCAGCCAATCAGGCTGCATTAGTTAAGTCTGAGGTGAAAGTAAAGAAGCAAAAAAAAAAAAGACAAACTAGCATGCCCTGCAATTTCCTTTCTGAGGCAATGTACCAAATAAGAGTCAGGTAAACTGGAGGAATGATCATTTATCGACAAGAAAAGTAATAGTGATTTTAACTTTTGGATTGCCTGGTTAGCATCCTTATTACCTGTTTACCAGATAAAAAGAAAGAATTGATTTTTGATTTTATGCCCAACAGTTACACTTTAAGGGGAATAGTGGGAGCAAGCCCAAAAAAGACCTTCAGCAAGAAAAGTTTTTTAAAGTTTTTAAGAGAATCAATTTTAAAAATGCAAAGGAAAAATTTTTTAAACTCAGCAAAATTTAAAAAACATTTTTTCTTCCTACGAGGTATTTTTGGAAAAGTATTATTTTTGCATTGTTCCCACTATTCCCCTTAACATACGATAGCATGTATGGACGCTTTGCTATTAATCAGAATCAGAATCAGAATCAAGTTTAATGGCCAAGTACAGGGGTTTATACATGGAATTGTTTTTAGCACGGACAAGCTCAAGTAGTACACAAGACAAGATATACAGTAATGTAGGCTAACATACATGCAATAGTAGTACAGGAAAACGATACAGTGCATCGTAGGTTAATAGCAGCATAGTAGGTCAAGACCGCCTACGGAGATGTACCGTCGATGGGTGTCTACCCAGGTGTGAACGCTGGAGCAAGGGAGTGTGATTGGGAGGGAAGGTTGAGGAGATCAATAGCTTGGGGGAAGAAGGTGTTTCTGTGTCTAGTGGTCCTGGTGAGTAAGGACCTGTAGCGACGGCCTAGGGGGAGAAGATTGAAGTAGCAGTTGCCAGGGTGAGTGGGGTCTCTTGCTATCCTGGCGGCCCTAGAGCGCAGTCTAGAGAAGTAGAGGAGGTCGAGTGGTGGAAGGGGAGTACCGATGATCCTTTCCGCAGACTTAATGACCCTTTGTAATCTGTACCTGACGTTCGCAGAGGCCCCTGCGTACCATACGATGATGGAAGAGCAGAGTATTGACTCAATTGCAGCAGAGTCATAATATCTTGTGACATTCCAAACTTAACCACTAGTCGGCACAAAATTATGCAAAAATTATGCAAACTTGCTGATTACGTTTACAAACTAAATTATGATTTTTCCTGAAATTTTACATTATGATTTTGCATCATATTTTCAAATTAAGATTATGCAAAATATGTGCCCATTACTATGAACCAGCATTTCTGGCCAATAAAAAGATGATGATCACGTATAATATTTTACAGTTTTCTTTGCTAGAAGCGTGCTATCACAGCTATAGTATTCATCTTTTGTATCACAGTAACTCTACAAATTTCATTGCAAAGCTAATGATTTGGAGAAAAAAAGTCACGTTAATGGACAAAATTCTGTAATATCGCTTGAAGGCTTCTTATAAGATAGCTGATGTAATGTTGTTCAATCCATTTAACCTCCCGACACCAGGCCTGGCAACTTTCCTCAACCAAACTTTAGTGAACAGATGATTGCATTACAAAGAGACCCGCCAGGGGCAATGAGCTCCTGCTCTCCGTTTGGGCTCCTTATCTCGTATTGATCAGACAGACGGGAGAATGATATTTTCTTTGTCTGGTTCTTCTGTCTTTTTGCAGCTGAGAAAAGAGGAACATTGATTCGGGATTTTACTTCTGAACTTGTAGACTGGTGATTAAGGTAGACAGCAGCTCAGAGGGCAACCCCAACTTTTGGGCATGAGTAATACGATGAGCAGTATTAGAACTTTTCAGATGTACTGAACTTTCTCTTCTTTATAATTTAATTGCGTATTTGCTGCATTCCTGCTGACTAAATATCAGTTTTCAAAAAACAAAAACAGCAGTTGGGAGAGGTTTGTTGAATTTAATAGATTCCTCTCCCCTAGACATTGATATGCTGGGGTTACCCAAAAACAAGCAACGTTTTTACAAAAATTGCTAGATTGGCCAATTGTCAAAGCTTGACTCTAAGTATCTCAAAAGCCTCAATTACATTTTTCCCCATTTATTCTGTACAGCGCCATGGAAGAAGACAGCTCAGCTTAAAAGCACACCGGATTGGGGCGTGGTTTGCCAATGGCGCAGGATAGACATCTATGATCCGAGCTCCTGGTAAGCGGCAGCTAGAAGCCCAACACAAGCCTCCATTAGCAACCTGAACTAGCCTGCAAGGGGGACAAGAAGAAGGACAAAGCCCCTGGACCTAGTGACTGACAACGTGCTTAAAGACAATATGCAACACTTTCTTAGGCCGCCCACTCACCAGAGCCTCAAGTGCTGCCTATCTATCCAAGATGGAGCTGGACTGCTCCAACACAGACAAGGTCAGGGCATCTCCAGGCAGCTCCTCTCAGCGAGACAGAAGACCTCCAAGCCTCCCTTCTTCTGCTAGTTTGGAAGAAGCGGATTCTTACATTGAGGTTGATCTGCAGGCAGACCCAGATTTACATGACACAGATGTCCTGGCACCTTACACTTCGCACTCCATGAATCTTCAACCCCTCCACTGAACCCACCGCACCGCAAGTGTCCTGGCTGTCCCAGCTGTCACTTCTCCCTTACTTGCCTTGCCTGTCATAGCTACAGGTGTCCCTTAGTATTAGGAAGCCAGATGTACCCTCAATATTAAGTAGCTAGAGGTTCCTCCAAGGACTAGGTAATAGAGGAACCTCAGGATAAACTAGCTAGAGGTGCCTCTAACTGAAGGGAGCTGTCGTCAGTGGAATGCTGACAGTCAGGGGAGTAACCTCTCACTTACACTCCGCCTGGGACTCTGCATAGTAAAGGAGGGAGGAAAGCACTTGGGGAGGGGAGTGAGCCGCCTTTCCATCATCAGGCGCTTGCAGTGGTGCAGCTAAAGAGCTGTGGGCCCCGATGCAAGTTTTACATGGGCCCCCCCCAAGCACTCTATACATAACAATTGATACGGCGCACCAAAACCTGCCAAGGACAACCCCAGTGTCAGAGGTGCAAGTAGGGGATGGGGAACAGTGTGTTAAGGATTACTACTATTCAAAGCATCTATAGAAGTGATTATTACCAGCACAGGACCAATAGAGAGCTAATACTGTGAGAGAGGGTGGACCCTTCAGGGCCCCTCTGGCCCAAGGGCCCCGATGCGGTCGCTACCTCTGCACCCCCTATTGCTACGCCCCTGTGCGCTTGTAGGCTTGTGCCTACAGTGCCTTATGGTAAATCCAGCCCTGCAGAAGGTAATAGTAGAATATCGGTAACACTACCGATATTCTACCATCCATAACAAAAGAAAGTAGAATATCAGTAAACTTTCAGATATGCTAATATCGGCAATACCTTGCGCCCATTTTTCCTCACACTGCTTTTACATGTAAGGGAGCAAGGATGCTGCCTGAAAAACCTTTGATGCTTGTGTCTAAAATAGCCCCGATCTTTGTGTATGGTGTTTCTATATTGCATCTATCCAGCTTTATTGAGCGCATGTGGTGCACAACTGCTTGACATAAAGTCACATTATTAAACTGAGGATGAAAACATGGGGAGGTTGAGAATCAGATGTTTCATGTCACATCTTCTACATGACCAGGCTTGCAGTTTATATATTTTCATAATAACTGATTTTACTTGCTATGGAAGCTGACAGAACTTGGCTATTCAGGAACTCTGTGCAATAAGCTCCTTCATGTATTACAAAGTTACCACCTGGGAAGATATAAAGCTCTACCACATATCACAGCAGTGCCGTTATATAGCATGATAGCTCACACCATGGAAAATCATTACCTGATCAGCAGGGGAGCTGAAGTTTTAGACAGGTTTGTAACGTTGCAGGGCTGGTATTACTTTGGTGTGCTCTGTGACATACCCACTATCACTCTCTCACCTTATTTGTGGCATGTTAGTTTTCAAAATACTATTCTTTGTGTTTCAACATGTTCTGCTGCACGTTAAAGTGAACCTCCAGACTAAAAATCTACTCAGCAGCACTGAAAAGCCTTGGTGTTTCTTTAACAGTTTCACAGCATCAGAACTTTATTTTTTTTACCCAAGCCTCGTTTTTAGCTGCACAGAAGAAAACTGCCCGGGCATTTTTTACCCTGATGCTGTGCAAAGCATGATGGGATTTCTAATGTTGTTGTTCTCGTTCTGCTGTTTTGGTGCATTTTTTTTTATTTGAGATTTGAAGCCAAGCATGCACAGCTGGGAGGGTTGATCAGGACACAGGACAATTGGAACTGTGTCTCGTGCTCCCTGTCACCTCCTTTCAACCAAAAAGATGGCTGCCCCCTTGAAATCACAAACATTTGCCTGTTCTTTTAAAACAGGGTGGGTAAGAGATTATATTACCTATCTATTCTAATTAACACTAGCTAATTGCCCGGCGTTGCCCGGGTATGTATTTGGCTAGTGTTGGCTCCGCCTACTTTTTCTAACCCTAACACACAATTACTCAATGACCAAGTTTTGCGGTCTTTGGTACAATAATCTGCATTGAGATGAAACAAATCTGATTGGCTGTGTGTGGCTCCACCCCCTTTTCTGAATTTGAACCCCAGTCACCCAATAACCAACTGTACCAGGTTTGAGGCCTGTGCCATTAACAGTTCAAGAATGGTAGCAATTACATATTCCCCTTGAAAAGCAACAGGTGAAGTTTGATTCACTTTTGTAGGCTCCACCCACTTTTCTGAATATTAATCCTAGTCACCCAGTGACCAACTGTGCAAAGTTTAAAAACCCTGCCATTAACAGAATGTCTGCAGTTTACATTTTCCCAGTGAAATTTGTATTTGTCTCCACTCACTGATGACCTGACGTTGCCCTGGTATGTATTTGACTGGTGTTGGCTCCACCCACTTTCTAACCCTAACACACAAACACTCAATGAATAAGTTTGTGAGCTTTGGGGTCCTTGGCATCAATAATTTGTATATTCTCATAAAAATTAAACAAATCAGATAGGCTGTTTGTGGCTCCACCCCTCTCCAGCATTTGAACCCCAGTCACCCAATGACCAACTGTAGCAGGTTTGAGGCATCTGATATTAACAGTGTCAAAATGGCAGCAATTTAAATATTCCACTTGAAAATCAACAGGTGAATTTTGATTGGCTATTATAGGCTCCACCCACTTCCCTGAATATTAATCTCAGTCACTCAGTGACCAACTGGGCAAAGATTGGGAACCCTGAAATAAACAGTGTAAGAAGGGCTGCAGTTTACACTTTCCCAGTGAAATTTGTTTTTGACTCCTGGACACAAAGTCACTACTCAATGCCCAAGTTTGTGAGCTCTGGGGTCCTTGGCATCAATAATTTGTATTTTCCCATGAAATGAAACAAATCTGATTCACTGTTTGTGGCTCTGTCCCCTTTTCTGAATTTGAACCTCAATCACCCAATGACCAACTGTACCAAGTTTGAGGCTTGTGCCATTCACAGTGCAAGAATGGCAGCAATTGTAATATTCTCCTTGAAAAGTGACATGTGATTTTTGATTGGCATTTTTAGGCTCCACTCACTTTTCTGAATATTAATCCCAGTCACCCAGTAACCAGCTATGCTAAGTTTGAGAACCCTGCCATTAACAGTGAAGTAAGGCTGCAGTTTACAATTCCCCAGAAAAATCAGTTTTTAACTCCACCCACTTTTTGTAACCTTGACACAGTCACTACTCAATGACCAAGTTTGTGAGCTTTTGGGTTCGTGGCATCAAAATTGTGCTAATGGAAGCAGTTTATCCAGCTCCGCCCCTTTACTGAATTTGAACCCCAACACTTAACGACCGACTGTAGCAGGTTTGAGGCCTCTGCTATTAACAGTGTGAGAATGGCTGCAGTTTAAATATTCCCCTTGTAAATCAATAGGTGAATTTTGATTGGCTCTTGTATGCTCCACCTACTTTTCTGAATATTAATCCTAGTCACCCAGTGACCAACTGTGTGAAGTTTGAGAACCCTGCCATTAACAGTGTAAGAAAAGCTGCAGTTTACATTTCCCCATGTAAAAAGTTAGTTGTTTTTGGCTCCGCCCACTATTTCTAATCTTGACATACAGTCACTTAATGACCAAGTTTATGAGCTTTGGGGTCTTTGGCATCAATAAGTTGCATTTTACCACTGAAATTAAACAAATCTGATTGGCTGTTTTTAGCCCGCTCCCTTTAGAATTTAAACCCCAGTCTCCCAGTGACTGACTGTAGCAGATGTTAGGCCTCTGCCATTAAGAATGCATGAATGGCAGCAATGTAAATATTCCCCTTGAAAATCAAAAGGTGAATTTGATTGGCTGCTTTAGGCTCCACCCACTTTTCTGAATATTAGTCCCAGTCACCCAGTGGCCAACTGTGTCACGTTTGAGAACCCTGCCAATAACAGAATGGCTGAAATCAATCTAACAAATCTGATTGGCTGTTTGTGGCTCCACCCCTTCAGTATCAGGTTTGAGGCCTCTGCCACTAACAGTGTAAGAATGGTAGCAATGTGAATATTCCCCTTGAAAATAAATAGGTACATTTTGATTGGCTGTTGTAGGCTCCACCTACATTTCTAAATATTCATCCCAGTCACCCAGTGGCCAATTGTGTAAAGTTTGGGAACCCTGCAATGTAAAAAATGAACAAAAAGGAAGTAGAAAAGCTGGCACTGCTGCAAGTGTTCGGTTTATTGTGACATGGATACAGTGCAGACGTGCAACATCTTGCAAAATAGCATGGAAAAACACATACCCTGGTGAGAGGAGGCGTAGATGGTGGTGGGTGCTGGGCACAGGATGCCTGACGGCCGTTTTGCGCTGGTTAGCGCTTCTACGGAGGCTGCCTCCGTAGAAGCGATATCCAGCGCGAAACGGCCATCAGGCATCCTGTGCCCAGCACCCACCACCATCTACGCCTCCTCTCACCAGGGTATGTGTTTTTCCATGCTATTTTGCAAGATGTTGCACGTCTGCACTGTATCCATGTCACAATAAACCGAACACTTGCAGCAGTGCCAGCTTTCCTATTTCCTTTTTGTTTGCTTGCCATTTGATGCTTTTGCTTGAGCACGCAGAAGAGGTTCCAGAGAAGAGAGGCGTTTGTAGTCCTCCTGTGCAATCTGTATGTCGCTGAAGCTGATTTGTGCATGTCATACCGCTGTAGTGCCAACCATTTGTTCTTCTTTGGCTATGTAAAAAATGAAGTTGTTGGCACCGCCCACTTTTTCTAACCTTGACATACAGTCACTCAATTATCAAGTTTATCAGCTTTGGGGTCCTTGGTATCAATACTTTGCATATTCCCATTGAAAATGAAACAAATCTGGCTGTTTGTGGCTCCGCCCCCTTTCTGAATTTCGACCCTAGTCACCCAGTGACCAACTGTACCAGGTTTGAGGCATCTGCTTTTACCAGTATAAGAGAATGGTAGCAGATGAAATATTCCCTTTGAAAATCAAAAGGTGAATTTTTATTGGCTGTTGTAGGCTCCACCCACCTTCCAAAATCTTAATCTGTCACCCAATGACCAACTGTGCAAAGTTTGAGAACCCTGCCATTAAAGGTGTAAGAATGGCTGCAGTTTATATTTTCCCAGTAAAAGTTGTTTTGGCTCCACCCACTTTTTGTAACCTTGACACACAGTCACTCAATGACCAAGTTTGTGAGCTGTCAGGTTCCTGGCATCAAACATGTGTGAATGGAAGCAGTTTATCCACCAAGGAAATCTGATTGGCTGTATGTGGCCCCGCCCCTTTTGTGAATTTGGACCCCAGGCACCCAATGACCGACTGTAGCAAGTTTGAAGCCTCTGCCATTAAAAGTGTAAGAATAGCAGCAGTTTAAATATTCCCCTTGAAAATCAATAGGTGAGTTTTGATTCGCTGTTGTAGGCTCCACCCACTTTCCTGAATCTTAATCGCATTCACCCAGTGACCAAGTGTGGCAAGTTTGAGAACCCTGCGATTAACAGTCTAAGAATGGCTGCAGTTTACATTTTCCCATTTAAAATGAACAGCTGAAATTTGATTGGCTGTTTTATGTGCCGCACACTTTTCCTGGATTTGTAACCTCGGTCACCAAGTGACCAACTGTGCCAAGTGTGGGGACTCTGGCTTGATTACTGTGAGAATGGCAGCCTTTTACATTTTTTCCATTGACTTGAATGGGTGAAATCTGATTTGCTGTTTGTAGTTCCGCCCAGGTGTGCAGGGGGGACGCGAGACCCCCAGAACATATCATCCCAGGTAGTAAGGGATCTGTGTACCAAGTTTCGTTCAAATCTGTAAAGCCGTTTTCGCGTGATCGCGGCACATACACACACACACACACACACACACACACACACACACACACACACACACACACACACACACACACACACACACACACACACACACACACACACACACACACACACACACACACACACACACACACACACACACTTTTCTGAATTTGAACCCCAGTCACCCAATAACCAACTGTACCAGGTTTGAGGCCTGTGCCATTAACAGTGCAAGAATGGCAGCAATTAAATATTCCCCTTGAAAAGCAATAGGTGAAGTTTGTAGTTTTGTAGGCTCCACCCACTTTTCTGAATATTAATCCCAGTCACCCAGTGACCAACTGTGCAAAGTTTAAGAACCCTACCATTAACAGTGTAAGAATGGCTGCAGTTTACATTTTCCCGGTGAAATTTGTATTTGTCTCCACCCACTGATGACCCGGCATTGCCCGGGAATGTATTTGACTGGTGTTGGCTCCGCCCACTTTCTAACCCTAACGCACAAACACTAAATGACCAAGTTTGGGAGCTTTGGGGTCCTTGGCATCAATAACTTGTATATTCCAATAGAAATTAAACAAATCAGATTGGCTGTTTGTGGCTTCACCCCCTCTCCAGCATTTGAACCCCAGTCACCCAATGACCAACTGTAGCAGGTTTGAGGCCTCTGCTATTAACAGTGTAAAAAATGGCAGCAATTTAAATATTCCACTTGAAAATCAACAGGTGAATTTTGATTGGCTATTATAGGCTCCACCCACTTCCCTGAATATTAATTTGGGCAAAGTTTGGGAACCCTGCCATAAACAGTGTAAAAATGGCTGCAGTTTACACTTTTCCAGTGAAATTTGGTTTTGGCCCCGCCCACTGTTTGCAATAGGGACACACAGTCAATCAGTGACAAAGTTTGTGAGCTTTCGGGTCCTTGGCATCAATAATTTGTATTTTCACATGAAATGAAAGAAATCTGATTTACTGTTTGTGGCTCTGTCCCCTTTTCTGAATTTGAACCCCAGTGACCCAATTACCAACTGTACCAGGTTAGAGGCTTGTGCCATTAACAGTGCATGAATTGCAGCAATTTTAATATTCTCCTTGAAAAGCGACATGTAATTTCTGATTGGCATTTTTAGGCTCCACCCACTTTTCTAAATATTAATCCCAGTCACCCAGTAACCAGCTGTGCAAAGTTTGAGAACCCTGTCATTAACAGTGAAGAAAGGCTGCAGTTTACAATTTCCCAGAAAAAATCTGCTTTTAACTCCACCCACTTTTTGTAACCTTGACACGCAGTCAGTCAATGACCAAGTTTGTGAGCTTTTGGGTTCCTGGCATCAAAATTGTGTGAATGGAAGTAGTTTATCCAGCAAAGAAATCTGGCTGTTTTTGGCTCCACCCCTTTACTGAATTTGAACCCCAGACACTTAACGACCAACTGTACCAGGTTTGAGGCCTCTGCCATTAACAGTGTAAGAATGACTGCAGTTTCAATAATCCCCTTGAAAATCAATAGGGGAATTTTGATTGGCTCTTGTAGGCCCCATCTACTTTTCCAAATATGAATCCTAGTCACCCAGTGACCAACTGTGCAAAGTTTGAGAACCCTGCCAATAACAGTGTAAAAAAAGCTGCTGTTTACATTTTCCCACGAAAAAAGTTAGTTGTTTTTGGCTCCGCCCACTATTTGTAATCTTGACATACAGCCACTCAATGACCAATTTTATGAGCTTTGGGTCCTTGGCATCAATAAGTTGCATTTTACCATTGAAATTAAACAAATCTGATTGGCTGTTTTTGGCCCGCTCCCTTTTCAGAATTTAAACCCCAGTCTCCCAGTGACTGACTGTACCAGATTTGAGGCCTCTACCATTAAGAGTGTTTGAATGGCAGCAATGTAAATATTCCCCTTGAAAATCAAAAGGTGAATTTTGATTGGCTGCTGTAGGCTCCACCCACTTTACTGAATATTAGTCCCAGTCACCCAGTGGCCAACTGTGTCAAGTTTGAGAACCCTGCCAATAACAGAATGGCTGAAATCAATCTAACAAATCTGATTGGCTGTTTGTGGCTCCACCCCTTCAGTATCAGGTTTGAGGCCTCTGCCACTAACAGTGTAAGAATGGTAGCAATGTGAATATTCCCCTTGAAAATCAATAGGTACATTTTGATTGTCTGTTGTAGGCTCTACCCACATTTCTGAATATTCATCCCAGTCCCCCAGTGGCCAATTGTGTAAAATTTGGGAACCCTGCCATGTAAAAAAATTAGTTTTTGGCACCGCTTTGGGGTTTGGGGTCCTTGATATCAATACTTTGTATATTCCCATTGAAAAATAAACAAATCTGGCTGTTTGTGGCTCCGCCCCCTTTCTGAATTTGAACCCTAGTCACCCAGTGACCAATTGTACCAGGTTTGAGGCATCTGCTATTAACAGTATAAGAGAATGGTAGCAGCTTAAATATTCCCTTTGAAAATCAAAAGGTGAATTTTTATTGGCTGTTGTAGGCTCCACCCACCTTCCAAAATCGTAATCTCATTCACCCAGTGACCAACTGTGCAAAGTTTAAAAACCCTGCCATTAACGGTGTAAGAATGGCTGCAGTTTATATTTTCCCAGTAAATGTTGTTTTTGGCTCCGCAGACTTTTTGTAACCTGGACACACAGTCACTCAATGACCAAGTTTGTGAGCTTTCAGGTTCCTGGCATGAAAAATGTGGGAATGGAAGCAATTTATCCAGCAAGGAAATCTGATTGGCTGTTTGTGGCCCTGCCCCTTTAGTGAATTTGAACTTCAGTCACCCAATGACCGACTGTAGCAAGTTTGAAGCCTCTGTCATTAAAAGTGTAAGAATGGCAGCAGTTTAAATATTCCCCTTGAAAATCAATAGGTGAATTTTGATTGGCTGTTGTAGGTTCCACCCACTTTCTTGAATCTAAATCGCATTCACCCAGTGACCAACTGTGGCAAGTTTGAGAACTCTGTGATTAACAGTCTAAGAATGGCTGCAGTTTATATTTTCCCATTTAAAATGAATGGCTGAAATTTGATTGGCTGTTTTATGCTCCGCCCTCTTTTCCTCTATTTGTAACCTCAGTCACCAAGTGACCCACTGTGCCAAGTGTGGGGACTCTGGCTTGAATACTGCGAGAATGGCAGCCTTTTCCATTTTTTCCATTGACTTGAATGGGTGAAATCTGATTTGCTGTTTGTAGCTCCGCCCATGTGTGCAGGGGGGCCGCGAGACCCCCAGAACATATCATCCCAGGTAGTAAGGGATCTGCATACCAAGTTTCGTTCAAATCGGTCAAGCCGTTTTCGAGTGATCGCGGCACATACACACATACACACACACACACACACACATACATCCGATTTTATATATATAGATAGATAACTAATGTAACTTAATGACAGTATGTTTGTTTAGGCTGAAATTCCCCTTTAAAGAGGAACTGTACTGAAAATAACGTAATAAATAAAATTGCTTAGTACTTTATAAATTACTAGCTGATTGCCCGGCGTTGCCCGTGTATGTATTTGGCTGGTGTTGGCTCCGCCTACTTTTCTAACCCTAACACACAATTACTCACTGACCAAGTTTGTGAGCTTTGCGGTCTTTGGTATCAATAATCTGCATTGAAATGAAACAAATCTGATTGGCTGTTTGTGGCTCCACCCCTCTCCAGCATTTGAACCCCAGTCACCCAATGACCAACTGTAGAAGGTTTGAGGCATCTGCTATTAACAGTGTAAAAATGGCAGCAATTTAAATATTCCACTTGAAAATCAACAGGTGAATTTTGATTGGCCATTATAGGCTCCACCCACTTCCCTGAATATTAATCTCAGTTACTCAGTGACCATCTGGCCAAAGATTGGGAACCCTGAAATAAACAGTGTAAGAAGGGCTGCAGTTTACACTTTCCCTGTGAAATTTGTTTTTGGCTCTGCCCACTTTTTGTAACCTGGACACAAAGTCACTAATTAATGCCCAAGTTTGTGAGTTTTGGGGTCCTTGGCATCAATAATTTGTATTTTCCCATGAAATGAAACAAATCTGACTCACTGTTTGTGGCTCTGTCCCCTTTTCTGAATTTGAACCTCAGTGACCCAATGACCGACTGTACCAGGTTTGAGGCTTATGCTATTAACAGTTCAAGAATGGCAGCAATTTTAATATTCTCCTTGAAAAGTGACATGTGATTTTTGATTGGCATTTAGGCTCCACCCACTTTTCTAAATATTAATCCCAGTCACCCAGTAACCAGCTATGCTAAGTTTGAGATCCCTGCCATTAACAGTGAAGAAGGGCTGCAGTTTACAATTTCCCAGAAAAATCTGTTTTTAACTCCACCCACTTTTTGTAACCTTGACACACAGTCACTACTCAATGACCAAGTTTGTGAGCTTTTGGGTTCCTGGCATTAAAATTGTGCTAATGGAAGCAATTTATCCAGCAAAGAAATCTGGCTGTTTTTGGCTCCGCCCCTTTACGGAATTTGAACCCCAAACACTTAACGACCGACTGTAGCAGGTTTGAGGCCTCTGCTATTAACAATGTGAGAATGGCTGCAGTTTCAATATTCCCCTTGAATATCAATAGGTGAATTTTGATTGGCTCTTGTAGGCGCCACCTACTTTTCCGAATATTAATCCTAGTCACCCAGTGACCAGCTGTGTGCAGTTTGAGAACCCTGCCATTAACAGTGTAAGAAAAGCTGCAGTAGGAGAACAGAGGCGGGAGCAGAATAAAAGTGGATACAATTTTAAAAATTTGCTGGGAGGAAGTGGTGGACTTACCTCCATAAAGCAGACACGAAAGACTGTCTGAAAAGTAGCAATCACATTTATTATATAGTACTCCAAAAGTGCAACGCGTTTCGCAGGCCGAGCCCAGTTCATCAGGCAATAAACGTGGGGACAAAACAGAATTTCAGCAATAGCAGGTGTAGCGCCTCAGTGAGAAAAGCTGCAGTTTACATTTCCCCATGCAAAAAGTTAGTTTTGGCTCCGCCCACTATTTCTAATCTTGACATACAGTCACTTAATTACCACGTTTATGAGCTTTGGGGTCTTTGGCATCAATAAGTTGCATTTTACCATTGAAATTAAACAAATCTGATTGGCTGTTTTTGGCCTGCTCCCTTCAGAATTTAAACCCCAGTCTCCCAGTGACTGACTGTAGCAGATGTTAGGCCTCTGCCATTAAGAGTGCATGAATGGCAGCAATGTAAATATTCCCCTTGAAAATCAAAAGGTGAATTTTGATTGGCTGCTGTAGGCTCCACCCACTTTTCTGAATATTAGTCCCAGTCACCCAGTGGCCAACTGTGTCACGTTTGAGAACCCTGCCAATAACAGAATGACTGAAATCAATCTAACAAATCTGATTGGCTGTTTGTGGCTCCACCCCTTTAGTGAATTTGGACCCAAGTCACCCATTGACTGACTGTATCAGGTTTAAGGCCTCTGCCACTAACAGTGTAAGAATGGTAGCAATGTGAATATTCCCCTTGAAAATCAATAGGTACATTTTGATTGGCTGTTGTAGGCTCCACCCACATTTCTGAATATTCATCCCAGTCACCTAGTGGCCAATTGTGTCAAGTTTGGGAACCCTGTGATGTAAAAAATGAAGTTGTTGGCACCGCCCACCTTTTCTAACCTTGACATACAGTCATTCAATTATCAAATTTATCAGCTTTGGGGTCCTTGGTATCAATACTTTGTATATTCCCATTGAAAAATAAACAAATCTGTCTGTTTGTGGCTCCGCTCCCTTCCTGAATTTGGACCCTAGTCACCCAGTGACCAACTGTACCAGGTTTGAGTCATCTGCTTTTACCAGTATAAGAGAATGGTAGCAGATGAAATATTCCCTTTGAAAATCAAAAGGTGAATTTTTATTGGCTGTTGTAGGCTCCACCCACCTTCCAAAATTTTAATCTGTCACCCAATGACCAACTGTGCAAAGTTTGAGAAATCTGCCATTAACGATGTAAGAATGGCTGCAGTTTATATTTTCCCAGTAAAAGTTGTTTTGGCTCCGCCCACTTTTTGTAACCTTGACACACAGTCACTCAATGACCAAGTTTGTGAGCTGTCAGGTTCCTGGCATCAAAAATGTGTGAATGGAAGCAGTTTATCCACCAAGGAAATCTGATTGACTGTATGTGGCCCCGCCCCTTTAGTGAATTTGGACCCCAGTCACCCAATGACCGACTGTAGCAAGTTTGAAGCCTCTGCCATTAAAAGTGTAAGAATAGCAGCAGTTTAAATATTCCCCTTGAAAATCAACAGGTGACTTTTGATTGGCTGTTGTAGGCTCCACCCATTTTCTTGAATCTTAATCACATCCACCCAGTGTCCAAGTGTGCCAAGTTTGAGAACCCTGCGATTAATAGTCTAAGAATGGCTGCAGTTTACATTTTCCTATTTAAAATGAACGGCTGAAATTTGATTGGCTGTTTTATGCTCCGCCCACTTTTCCTGGATTTGTAACCTCGGTCACCAAGTGACCAACTGTGCCATGTGTGGTGACTCTGGCTTGATTACTGTGAGAATGGCAGCCTTTTACATTTTTTCCATTGACTTGAATGAGTGGAATCTGATTTGCTGTTTGTAGCTCCGCCCAGGTGTGCAGGGGGGCCGCGAGACCCCCAGAACATATCATCCCAGGTAGTGAGGGATCTGTATACCAAGTTTCGTTCAAATTGGTCAAGCCGTTTTCGCGTGATCGCGGCACATACACACACACACACACATACATCCGATTTTATATATATATAGATAGATTTAGTCCATTTTTTTCCTATTGTAAAATCTTAGAGGTTTTGAGTGCAGGCGGCCACTAGACACCATGGAAACACGCAATAAGAGAGGGAGGGGGTACCACTAGACACCAGGTATGCTGTATGCGAGGGAGGACCACTAGACAACATAAAGCTGTATGGGATAGAGGGGACACCAGTTAACATATGGGGAAGGGGGACCAGTAGACACCAAGTAGGTTGTATAAGAGATGGAGGAGGGACCACTAGACACAAGTTAACATTGTATAAGGGAGGTAGGCAGAGCCGCCGACAGGGGATTACCCTGCATGACAGGAGTATGGGGCCCCATGCAGTGACTGGGCCCTCCTTCCTTGCTGGGTGACATACATTCAACTTTTTCCAGGCTCCAGCAGTGTGCACTGAACAGGAAAAATTAACTGGCTCGACTTCAGAGATTAGGAATTCCACACTCAAGTGCACAAATGGTATTTTTCTCTCCCCCCACCCCTGCATCCTGCATTTTTTTGCAGTCAGAGCTGAATTCCTCTGGTATCAGCTCATTAATTCACTAACTAGCCTGACCAGAACATACTATGTTTAGCAATAATAAACAGTAAGCATCCCTGTAAACTAGTCTGGGTGTATGCAATTGTTCTTTTGCTAGCTGAGCAACAGGTCAGATTACAGAGCAGTACAGAGAAGTGAATTCCAGTATTTAGCATTTTACTTTGGTTCATCGGGCATCAGCTGTTCTCCTCTTCCTCCATTCTCCCTAGGGGGCGCTATTACTATGTGATGGAACACAGGAACATGAAGTAAGTAGTACATGAGGTGCTGGATCCCCCAGCAATGTGAGTATCTGATTATTGCCTCAGCCGCTCTATGCGCCCTTTGCTGCGCCCCCCATGCAGCCCATGGGGAGGACAGGTGGGCCCCTCTGGGGCCCCAGGACCGATCGCAGAGGTGACCGCGGCCCCACGCCACAAGAGAACAACCTTTAGATGTGAAGTAGTTAAGGTGCCCATTAATGGTACAATATTTTCCTCAGGTGCGATCATTTAATCAGATTTACTGGATCGTAAGTAATTGGAAGGTAATAATTGATTGTTTGCATAAATGGGTCGATTAGGGCACTTTCTCTCTTCAGACACAATATTAAAATCAAGCATTCCGATCCACAAAATCCTGTATTCCTATCGACCCTAGAATTTGTTTCATGTCGATTTTCTCCACATATTGCCGGGTTTTCGAATGATCACATGTGAGATAAATGTTTAACCGTTAATGTGCACCTTGACATACTATTTGTATGAGTGAGTCTGAAACAAAATAAAAACAAAACAGATACTCTGAGAGGGAAGGCTCTGGATCATAAAGAACCTTTCCGTTCCTCTCCTGGTCTCCTCTTTCCAGTGCTGGCTCCCCCGTTAGCGGTCTAAGATCGATGGGTCGGAGACTGCCCTCTGCCCCTTGCGGGAGGCTTCGAAAGCCTTTGGGACCCTGAGTGCTCACTGCTCTGTACTGCACATGCACCAGCATGCATTCTTGCACTCCTGCTCCCGAAGACTTCAGAAGCTTCCCGTGGCGGGAGATTAGAACAGGGGAGCCAGCGCTGGAATGAGGGGATGAAAAAGAATGGGAAAGCTCTATAGGACCCAGAGCCTTCCCCCTCCTTAGGTAAGTATCTGTTTTTTGTTTTTCTTTAATTAGGCTTCAGACTCCTTTAACCTCCCTGGAGGTAAGTCCTACAGTCGGGCTAGCCACTACAGAGGATGACATGGCTCCGGGAGGATTTTTTAAAATAAATTTTGTTCTATAGCCTTAAGCTAGCACTTGGCTAGCTAACTACTGTATATCCTCCAAGTCCCTCCGCTCTCCCCCGATCGCCGCCGTAATACATACCCCCCAGGGATCCCACGATGGCGCAGCCTCCCAATCAGCTCCAGGCTTCGCTATGGGGAGGATCAGGACTGCGCATGACGTCATGCCCAATCATCGCCATAGCGACGAGTGAAGCTGATTGGTAAAGCTGCAGCTCTCGCGGGATCGCGGAGGGGTAAATATTGCCGGCGGCGATCGGGGGGATCAGAGAGGCGCGTCGGGGCTGGGACACATAGTTAGCTAGCCAAGTGCTAGCTAACACATATAAAACACGTTTTCTTTAAAAAAATCCCTCCCGCGGACGCAGTCTCTGAAACTGCATACCGCCAGGGAGGTTAATACCTATATAACTTTGCTGTTCTGTAACCGTAACATTTGCGATAGGACCAGCCTGTCATTTGTATATCTGTACTAGTGTTGGGCGAACATCTAGATGTTCGGGTTCGGGCCGAACAGGCCGAACATGGCCGCGATGTTCGGGTGTTCGACCCGAACTCCGAACATAATGGAAGTCAATGGGGACCCGAACTTTTGTGCTTTGTAAAGCCTCCTTACATGCTACATACCCCAAATTTACAGGGTATGTGCACCTTGGGAGTGGGTACAAGAGGAAAAAAAAATTAGCAAAAAGAGCTTATAGTTTTTGAGAAAATCGATTTTAAAGTTTCAAAGGGAAAACTGTCTTTTAAATGCGGGAAATGTCTGTTTTCTTTGCACAGGTAACATGTTTTTTGTCGGCATGCAGTCATAAATGTAATACATATAAGAGGTTCCAGGAAAAGGGACCGGTAACGCTAACCCAGCAGCAGCACACGTGATGGAACAGGAGGAGGCGCAGGAGGAGAAGGCCACGCTTTGTGAGACACAACAACCCCGGCCTTGCATGAGGGCAAGAAGCGTGCGGATAGCATGCTTTGTACCGCCATGCAGTCATAAATGTAATAAAGATAAGTGGTTCAATAAACAGGGACCACGCGGCAACGCTAACCCAGCAGCAGCAGACGTGATGGAACAGGAGGAGGCGCAGGAGGAGAAGGCCACGCTTTGTGAGACACAACAACCCAGGCCTTGCATGAGGGCAAGAAGCGTGCGGATAGCATGCTTTGTACCGCCATGCAGTCATAAATGTAATAAAGATAAGTGGTTCAATAAACAGGGACCACGCGGCAACGCTAACTCAGCAGCAGCAGACGTGATGGAACAGGAGGAGGCGCAGGAGGAGAAGGCCACGCTTTGTGAGACACAACAACCCAGGCCTTGCATGAGGGCAAGAAGCGTGCGGATAGCATGCTTTGTACCGCCATGCAGTCATAAATGTAATAAAGATAAGTGGTTCAATAAACAGGGACCACGCGGCAACGCTAACCCAGCAGCAGCAGACGTGATGGAACAGGAGGAGGCACAGGAGGAGAAGGCCACGCTTTGTGAGACACAACAACCCAGGCCTTGCATGAGGGCAAGAAGCGTGCGGATAGCATGCTTTGTACCGCCATGCAGTCATAAATGTAATAAAGATAAGTGGTTCAATAAACAGGGACCACGCGGCAACGCTAACCCAGCAGCAGCAGACGTGATGGAACAGGAGGAGGCGCAGGAGGAGAAGGCCACGCTTTGTGAGACACAACAACCCAGGCCTTGCATGAGGGCAAGAAGCGTGCGGATAGCATGCTTTGTACCGCCATGCAGTCATAAATGTAATAAAGATAAGTGGTTCAATAAACAGGGACCACGCGGCAACGCTAACCCAGCAGCAGCAGACGTGATGGAACAGGAGGAGGCGCAGGAGGAGAAGGCCACGCTTTTTGAGACACAACAACCCAGGCCTTGCATGAGGGCAAGAAGCGTGCGGATAGCATGCTTTGTACCGCCATGCAGTCATAAATGTAATAAAGATAAGTGGTTCAATAAACAGGGACCACGCGGCAACGCTAACCCAGCAGCAGCAGACGTGATGGAACAGGAGGAGGCGCAGGAGGAGAAGGCCACGCTTTGTGAGACACAACAACCCAGGCCTTGCATGAGGGCAAGAAGCGTGCGGATAGCATGCTTTGTACCGCCATGCAGTCATAAATGTAATAAAGATAAGTGGTTCAATAAACCGGGACCACGCGGCAACGCTAACCCAGCAGCAGCAGACGTGATGGAACAGGAGCAGGCGCAGGAGGAGAAGGCCACGGTTTTTGAGACACAACAACCCAGGCCTTGCATGAGGACAAAAAGCGTGCGGATATAGCAGCAATGCTTTTTGCCGCCATGCAGTCATAAATGTAATACAGATGAGAGGTTCAATAAACAGGGACCGGAAACGCTACACCATCCCAGATGTTCATTGGTCATGTTACTTGGTTGGGGTCCTGGAGTGTTGCGTAGTCATTTCCAATCCAGGATTGATTCATTTTAGTTTGAGTCAGACGGTCTGCATTTTCTGTAGAGAGGCGGATACGCCGATCTGTGACGATGCCTCCGGCAGCACTGAAACAGCGTTCCGACATAACGCTGGCTGCCGGGCAAGCCAGCACCTCTATTGCGTACATTGCCAGTTCGTGCCAGGTGTCTAGCTTCGATACCCAATAGTTGAAGGGTGCAGATGGATTGTTCGACACAGCTACGTCATCTGACATGTAGTCCTTGACCATCTTCTCCAGGCGATCGGTGTTGGAGGTGGATCTGCACGCTTGCTGTTCAGTGGGCTGCTGCTGCATGGGTGTCAGAAAATTTTCCCACTCCAAGGACACTGCCGATACCGTTCCCTTTTGGGTACTAGCTGCGGCTTGCGTTGTTTGCTGCCCTCCTGGTCGTCCTGGGTTTGTGGAAGTCAGTCTGTCTGCGTACAACTGGCTAGAGGAGGGGGAGGATGTCAATCTCCTCTCTAAAGTCTCCACAAGGGCCTGCTGGTATTCTTCCATTTTGACCTGTCTGACTCTTTCTTCAAGCAGTTTTGGAACATTGTGTTTGTACCGTGGATCCAGAAGGGTATAAACCCAGTAATTGGTGTTGTCCAGAATGCGCACAATGCGTGGGTCACGTTCAATGCAGTCTAGCATGAATTGAGCCATGTGTGCCAGAGTCCTACCAGAATCCTCATCATCCTCTTGTGAGCGTTGTGATAGTTGTTGTGATGCATCATAGTCGTCACCTTCCTCCTGGTCTGCTTCTGCTGACCATTCGCATTGAATTGTGGAAGTCCAACGTGCACCGCTCTGGCCCTCGTCAGTGGTGGCATGAAATTCCTGCTCCAACTCCAGCTGTTCCTCCTCCTCTTCTTCGTCATAGCTGCTGGGGCCAGCGTTCCCTGAGGCGGATGGCCTGATGTTGGTACCATCACGCTGATCGTTTTCTCCTTCAGATTCCCCCAGTTGCATCATGACAGCTGTTTCCTTGATTTTTAACATCGACCTCTTCAGTAAACACAGCAGTGGTATGGTAATGCTGACTGAAGAGTTGTCACTGCTCACAAGCAACGTGGATTGCTCAAAATTTTGGAGGACTTGGCAGAGGTCCAACATGTTGGCCCAATCGGATCCACAGAAGCTTGGCAGCTGGCCGGATGCGCCTCGGTACTGCGCCATCATGTACTGGACCACTGCACTCTTCTGCTCGCAAAAGCGGGCTAGCATGTGCAGCGTAGAATTCCAGCGCATAGGGACATCACACAGCAAGCGATGGTGGGGGAGATTGAAGCGCTCCTGCATCTTGGCGAGTGCCCCCGAAGCAGTACTGGAATTTCTACAATGTTTGGCCACTCGACGCACCTTCAACAGAAGATCGGCCACGCCTGGGTATGTCCTCAGGAACCGCTGAACTACTAGGTTCATCACGTGCGCCAGGCAAGGGATGTGTGTCAGCTTAGCCAACCTTAAAGCGCGAATGAGATTACTCCCATTATCACACACAACCATGCCCGGTTTCAGGTCCAGCGGTGCCAGCCACAAATCCGTCTGTTCCTTTATTCCCCTCCAAATTTCCTCCCCTGTGTGCTGCTTATCCCCAAGGCAGATTAGCTTCAGCAACGCTTGCTGACGCATACCAACAGCTGTGCTGCACTGCTTCCACGATCCTACTGCTGCTGGGTTAGCGTTTCCGGATGAGGTACAGCTTTGAGATGCGTTGGAGGAGAAGGAGTCAGAGAGGTAGGTGCTGCTGTTGTTATCCAGTGGGAGGGACGGCGGTGCAGCTGTTTGTGGCGTGGGCAACACCCGTGCCGTAGCAGGTGAGGAATCGCTGCCAGGCTCCACAAGGTTCACCCAGTGCGCGGTAAGAGAGATGTATCGACCCTGGCCGAACGCACTCGTCCAGGTGTCAGTGGTGAGGTGAACCTTGCAGGCAACGGCATTCTTCAAGCTTCGGGTTATTTTGCTGACCACGTGCTCATGCAACTCAGGCACTGCAGAGCGCGCAAAGTGGTAGCGGCTGGGAACCACGTAACGTGGGATGGCCACTGACATCATGCCCTTGAAGCTGTTTGTCTCCACCACTCGATATGGCAGCATTTCGCAGGCCAGAAGCTTGGCTATGCTGGCTGTTACTGCCACGGCCCGGGGGTCATTTGCTGGCAATTTCCTCTTGCGCTCAAACATCTCCGACACAGACAACTGAACCGTAGCGCTGCACACGGAAGGGCTGTTGGTTGTTGTGTTTGATGAACACTGGGAGACCTCAAGAGCACTACTCCGGAAAGTGACAGTGTCAGCGTCGTCTGATGTTTGTGAATGTTGTGAACCACGCAATGGCTGGGCTACTGCTGCTGCTGAGGCGGGTCTGGTGGTGAGTCTGGTGAACCCAAGGGAGGCAGTGTTGTTGCTGGTACCCTGTCCTGACGCGTTTGCCCACAGAGTGGGATGTTTGGATAGCATGTGACGGCTCATGCTGGTGGTGGAGAGGTTGTTAATACTTTTCCCCCTGCTCAAGCGGGTCTTGCACACCTTGCAAATCGCCATGGTAACATCCTCAGTGCAGTCTTCAAAGAAAGCCCAGACTTTGGAGCACCTGCCTCCTTGCTGGCGATTTCTGTTTGCTCCTCTTTTGCCTCTCACTTGAACTTCCACGCTTGTGGTGCCTGAAATTGCGCGCCGCCTACCTTGTGGCACAAGGCGAACTCGTGCAGCAGTGGGTTCTTCAACAGACTCATCTGTGCTGCTGCTACGATGGCGATGTTCTCGTTCACAAACAAAATCTGGGTCTCTGTCCACATTGTCCATACCCTCCTCTTCCATCTCCTCAAACTCGTCATATGTCATTGTGGGCCGCCGCCGTGGAGTAGAGCTCCCCACAACAACCTCTGCGCAGCACACTCCAACGTCGTCTTCCAGATCTTGTCGGCCGACCTCCTGCAATTGCAACCCCTCCTGCCCAAATTGCTCTGGGATTTGGGTTTCCGAGTCCTCCTCGGACTCGCCTTGTATTTCAGTGCGCGGTGCATTTCCCACAGTTAACGGTTGTGAATCCAGGCACAACATTTCTGGCTGTTCCTCCATTGACCTTTGAAAGGTGGAAGTTTGTTGGGCTGGGAATAGCTCCTGCGAATACCCCATTGTGTCCTGAGGTAATTCATCGGACTGGTTATCTGGCAGTTGTGTGCGTGGTGTCGTTGCCGGTTGTGTCAGCTTTGTGCCCACTGGCTCCTTGTAACTGGCTGAGGACTCGGACCTCGTGCGTGATGTGCTGGTGCTGCTTAACCCACTGCTCGACGCTTGAGAGGTCATCCAAGTAATTATCTGGTCCTGTTCTTTTGGATTTGTGAGGGTTGTTGTCCTGGACAACATGGGCGGTATTGAGTGGGTTTTCTTGGGTGCTCCCCTGTGGCCTGTACGTGAACCGTCAGGGGAAACACCTCTTCCCTTGCCCCTCCCTCTTTCACCGGATTTCTTCCTCATTTCACTTATCCTTACAGTACACGCTGACTGGCAGCAGTACAGTGGCAGTACAGAAATGCTATACAGTACCACTATTCCCAGCAGCGACACAGAGCACAATGCTATACAGTGACGGGTGAGCGGTGTACCACTATTCCCAGCAGCGACACAGAGCACAATGCTATACAGTGGCGGGTGAGCGGTGTACTACTATTCCCAGCAGACACAGAACAGTAAACAGAATGCTATATAGTGTGGCTGAGCGAGCGGTGTACCACTATTTCCAGCAGACACAGAACAGTAAACAGAATGCTATATAGTGTGGCTGAGCGAGCGGTGTACCACTATTCCCAGCAGACACAGAACAGTGAACAGAATGCTATATAATGTGGCTGAGCGAGGTACACAGAGTGGCAGTAAACAGAATGCTATATAGTGTGGCTGAGCGAGTGGTGTACCACTATTCCCAGCAGACACAGAACAGTAAACAGAATGCTATATAGTGTGGCTGAGCGAGCGGTGTACCACTATTCCCAGCAGACACAGAACAGTGAACAGAATGCTATATAATGTGGCTGAGCGAGGTACACAGAGTGGCAGTAAACAGAATGCTATATAGTGTGGCTGAGCGAGCGGTGTACTACTATTCCCAGCAGACACAGAACAGTAAACAGAATGCTATATAGTGTGGCTGAGAGAGCGGTGTACCACTATTCCCAGCAGACACAGAACAGTAAACAGAATGCTATATAGTGTGGCTGAGCGAGCGGTGTACCACTATTCCCAGCAGACACAGAACAGTAAACAGAATGCTATATAGTGTGGCTGAGCGAGCGGTGTACCACTATTCCCAGCAGACACAGAACAGTGAACAGAATGCTATATAATGTGGCTGAGCGAGGTACACAGAGTGGCAGTAAACAGAATGCTATATAGTGTGGCTGAGCGAGCGGTGTACTACTATTCCCAGCAGACACAGAACAGTAAACAGAATGCTATATAGTGTGGCTGAGAGAGCGGTGTACCACTATTCCCAGCAGACACAGAACAGTAAACAGAATGCTATATAGTGTGGCTGAGCGAGCGGTGTACCACTATTCCCAGCAGACACAGAACAGTAAACAGAATGCTATATAGTGTGGCTGAGCGAGCGGTGTACCACTATTCCCAGCAGACACAGAACAGTGAACAGAATGCTATATAATGTGGCTGAGCGAGGTACACAGAGTGGCAGTAAACAGAATGCTATATAGTGTGGCTGAGCGAGTGGTGTACCACTATTCCCAGCAGACACAGAACAGTAAACAGAATGCTATATAGTGTGGCTGAGCGAGCGGTGTACCACTATTCCCAGCAGACACAGAACAGTGAACAGAATGCTATTTAATGTGGCTGAGCGAGGTACACAGAGTGGCAGTAAACAGAATGCTATATAGTGTGGCTGAGCGAGCGGTGTACTACTATTCCCAGCAGACACAGAACAGTAAACAGAATGCTATATAGTGTGGCTGAGCGAGCGGTGTACCACTATTCCCAGCAGACACAGAACAGTAAACAGAATGCTATATAGTGTGGCTGAGCGAGCAGTGTACCACTATTCCCAGCAGACACAGAACAGTGAACAGAATGCTATATAGTGTGGCTGAGCGAGCGGTGTACCACTATTCCCAGCAGACACAGAACAGTAAACAGAATGCTATATAGTGTGGCTGAGCGAGCGGTGTACCACTATTCCCAGCAGACACAGAACAGTAAACAGAATGCTATATAGTGTGGCTGAGCGAGCGGTGTACAACTATTCCCAGCAGACACAGAACAGTAAACAGAATGCTATATAGTGTGGCTGAGCGAGCGGTGTACCACTATTCCCAGCAGACACAGAACAGTGAACAGAATGCTATATAATGTGGCTGAGCGAGGTACACAGAGTGGCAGTAAACAGAATGCTATATAGTGTGGCTGAGCGAGCGGTGTACTACTGTTCCCAGCAGCGACACAATGACAGGGGGGACCCTGGCTAGCGTGGCTGGAGCGCGAACTACCCTGCCTGCCTACCCAAAGCTAAACCCACAGACAAATGGCGGAGATATGACGTGGTTCGGGTATTTATTTACCCGAACCACGTGACAGTTCGGCCAATCAGAGCGCGTTCGGGTCCGAACCACGTGACCCGTTCGGCCAATCACAGCGCTAGCCGAACGTTCGGGGAACGTTCGGCCATGCGCTCTTAGTTCGGCCATGTGGCCGAACTCGAACATCACCCGAACAGGGTGATGTTCTGCAGAACCCGAACAGTGGCGAACACTGTTCGCCCAACACTAATCTGTACTCGATGTCCTGCAGTTTGGCTCATCCCTGTTTAAATATCTCCTGAGATCTCCAGCGGATCAGTTGGCTCAGAATATGAGAAGGATCATCAGTTAATGAGCATATGAATGATTATAGGGCAGAAAATATATACTTTCCCCACATCTCCTGTCTTTTCATGTTCTCATAACGAATATTTGATTTGATGGCACTTTGAAGCGGTGGATGAAACAGCGGCATTTATAAAGTGCTGAAATAAATGGAAACGCAATGAAGCAAGCAGAGTCAATAGGTTAGTAATATTCTGTGAGCTTTGAGACTAAAATATAGAAGACTACTGAGCTCCATAAATAAGATTCATGAATATATGAAGTTAATCTGCTGCATTTGATAAATACATAGGAGATGAACACTGATGGAACCTCTTGCTATTCAAGTTGTAAAAGTATTTTATGCTCCCTAGTCCCTGGGTTAATAAACTCTTATTTGTTTTACACGTGCATGTCGTAATTCATTAAATGTAAAATAATACATATCTGGAGACTGATGTACCCTATAGCACTGACCAGGGCCGGATTTAGGCCAAGGCCTCTTGGCCATGACCTAGGCTAGGGCACCACAGGAGGAAGGGCACCAAAGCAGCAGGCTTAACTGGTACAGCATTTGCAAGCTTGCAAATACTGCAGTGCAGGGAGATCAGGCAAGCACCTGACCGTGGTACTCTGCTGCTAGCCTCCTGTGCAGCAGCCACCTTGCTCTCTGTGCATGTTTACATTGTAGCCAGCGGCTCTGGACTTGGGCAGCATTGGAGGCGGAAAGGAAGAGGAAGCTTCTGCACTGGAGACGAATGGAGAAATGAGTGACACTGATGGCTGCTGCTGTGTGAAGGCGAGCTGGCTACCTATACTGAAAGGTTGGGGGGGGGAGGGATTAAGCGAATCATCTGGCTACCTATACTGGAGGGAAAGGGGGAGCGGTCATCTGGCTACCTATACTGGAGGGAAGGGGGGAAAGGTCATCTTGCTATACTAAGGGGGGGGGGGGGGAGCTGGTGACAGTGGCCGAGGCCGGTAAAGAGTACAAATCCGGCCCTGGCACTGACATCTTGCCTAGTTCTCTTGTCAGTGTCAACGGAAATCTAAGAAATGTAGCCTATCATTCCATGTGAGTGTTGGGAGCTAACGTATTTTTTGGACCACAAGAATTTTTTGTGTGTCATATGTTCCGGGTACTACAATTTGGGCTCCCCTCCCCCACATTGCAAATTGTGAACAAACTCCACAGGAGGACTGGGGAAGCCTCATTAGGATCCAGAGGATCCCCCTTCCAAGGTTAGTAACCCCCAGAGGAACTTTTCTTTATCACAGGTTCTCTTTAACCTCCCTGGCGGTCAATTAAAACCGCCAGGGAGGCAGCGCAGCAGTTCTTTCTAAAAAATTTTTTAAAAATCATGTAGCTAGCCTAGCGCTAGCTACATGACAGCCGCTGAGCAGCGGCATCCACCCACCCCTTCCGATCGCCTACGGCGATCAGGCCCGTCAGGAAATCCCGTTCTAAATAGGATTTCCATTAGGGCCTCCCCCGTCGCCATGGCGACGGGCGCGATGACGTCAACGACATCATGGACGTCGTGACATCAGAGGGAGTCCCGATCCACCCCTCAGCGCTGCCTGGCACTGATTGGCAAGGCTGCGCAGGGGTCTCGGGGGGGGACACCCTCTAACGAGGCGAATCGGTAGGGAGCGGCAGCGATCGGTGAGTTCACACAGCTAGCAAAGTGCTAGCTGCGTGCAACTAAAAAAAAATACGCAAATCGGCCCAGCAGGGCCTGAGAAATACTCCTGCGCGGCATAGCCTGAGCTCAGCTCGGGCTTACCGCCAGGAAGGTTAAAGCAATTCTGAACTAAAAAATAAACATACACACGTCATACTTACTTACCTCCCGCATAGTCTGCTCATCAATCTCTTTCTCCTCTCCTGCATCCTGTTTGCCCACTGGGATAAATTTTCCATCCTCCTCTTTAAAAATGAATGCGATTAAGATTCAAGAAAATGGGTGGAGCCTACAACAGCCAATCAAAATTCACCTATTGATTTTCAAGGGAAATATTTAAACTGCTGCTATTCTTACACTTTTAATGGCAGAGACTTTAAACTTGCTACAGTCGGTCATTGGGTGACTGGTGTCCAAATTCACTAAAGGGGCGGGGCCCTATACAGCCAATCAGATTTCTTTGGTGGATAAACTGCTTCCAATCATACATTTTTGATGCCAGAAACCTGAAAGCTCACACACTTGGCCATTGAGGGACTGTGTGTCAAGGTTACAAAAAGTGGGCGGAGCCAAAACAACTTTTACTGGGAAAATATAAACTGCAGCCATTCTTACACCGTTAATGGCAGGGTTCTCAAACTTTGCACAGTTGGTCATTGGGTGACAGATTAGGATTTTGGAAGGTGGGTGGAGCCTACAACAGCCAATAAAAATTCACCTTTTGATTTTCAAAGGGAATGTTTCCTCTGCTACCATTCTCTTATACTGGTAATAGCAGATGCCTCAAACCTGGTACAGTTGGTCACTGGGTGACTAGGGTCCAAATTCAGGAAGGGGGCAGAGCCACAAACAGCCAGATTTGTTTATTTTTCAATGGGAGTACACAAAGTATTGATACCAAGGACCCCAAAGCTGATAAACTTGATAATTGAGTGACTGTATGTCAAGGTTAGAAAAAGTACTTCATTTTTTACATTGCAGGGTTTCCAAACTTTACACAATTGGCCACTCGGTGACTGGGATGAATATTCAGAAATGTAGGTGGAGCCTACAACAGCCAATCAAAATGTACCTATTGATTTTCAAGGGGAATATTCACATTGCTACCATTCTTACACTGTTAGTGGCAGAGGCCTCAAACCTGATACAGTCAGTCATTGGGTGACTGGGGTCCAAATTCACTAAAGGGGTGCAGCCACAAACAGCCAATAAGATTTGTTAGATTGATCTCAGCCATTCTGTTATTGGCAGGGTTCTCAAACGTGACACAGTCGGCCACTGGGTGACTGGGACTAATATTCAGAAAAGTGGGTGGAGCCTACAGCAGCAAATCTAAATTCACCTTTTGATTTTCAAGGGGAATATTTGCTGCCATTCATGCACTCTTAATGGCAGAGGCCTAACATCTGCTACAGGCAGTCACTGGGAGACTGGGGTTTAAATTCTGAAGGGAGCGGGCCAAAAACAGCCAATCAGATTTGTTTAATTTCAATGGTAAAATGCAACTTATTGATGCCAAACACCCCAAAGCTCATAAACTTGGTCATTAAGTGACTGTATGTCAAGGTTAGAAATAGTGGGCGGAGCCAAAAACAACTAACTTTTTACATGGGGAAATGTAAACTGCAGCTTTTCTTACACTGTTAATGGCAGGGTTCTCAAACTTCACACAGTTGGTCACTGGGTGACTAGGATTAATATTTGGAAAAGTAGGTGGAGCCTACAAGAGCCAATCAAAATTCACCTATTGATTTTCAAGGGGAATATTGAAACTGCAGCCATTCTCACACTGTTAATGGCAGAGGCCTCAAACCTGCTACAGTCGGTCGTTAAGTGTTTGGGGTTCAAATTCAGTAAAGGGGCAGAGCCAAAGACAGCCAGATTTCTTTGCTAAATAAACTGCTTTCATTAGCAAAATTTTAATGCCAGGAACCCAAAAGCTCGCAAACTTGGTCATTGAGTAGTGACTGTGTGTCAAGGTTACAAAAAGTGGGTGGAGTTAAAAACAGATTTTTCTGGGAAATTGTAAACTGCAGCCCTTCTTCACTGTTAATGGCAGGGTTCTCAAACTTAGCATAGCTGGTTACTGGGTGACTGGGATTAATATTCAGAAAAGTGGGTGGAGCCTAAAAATGCCAATCAAAAATCACATGTCACTTTTCAAGGAGAATATTAAAATTGCTGCCATTCTTGCACTGTTAATGGCACAAGCCTGAAACCTGGTACAGTTGGTCATTGGGTCACTGAGGTTCAAATTCAGAAAAGGGACAGAGCCACAAACAGTGAATCAGATTTGTTTCATTTCATGAGAAAATACAAATTATTGATGCCAAGGTCCCCAAAACTCACAAACTTGGGCATTGAGTAGTGACTTTGTGTCCAGGTTACAAAAAGTGGGCGGAGCCAAAAACAAATTTCACTGGGAAAGTGTAAACTGCAGCCCTTCTTACACTGTTTATTTCAGGGTTCCCAATCTTTGCCCTGACTGACTGAGATTAATATTCAGGGAAGTGGGTGGAGCCTATAATAGCCAATCAAAATTCACCTGTTGATTTTCAAGTGGAATATTTAAATTGCTGCCATTTTTACACTGTTAATAGCAGATGCCTCAAACCTGCTACAGTTGGTCATTGGGTGACTGGGGTTCAAATGCTGGAGAGGGGTGGAGCCACAAACAGCCTATCTGATTTGTTTAATTTCTATGGGAATATACAAATTATTGATGCCAAGGACCCCAAATCTCACAAACTTGGTCATTGAGTGTTTGTGTGTTAGAGTTAGAAAGTGGGCGGAGCCAACACCAGTCAAATACATACCAACGCTGGGTCATCAGTGGGTGAAGACAAATACAAATTGCGCTGAGAAAATGTAAACTGCAGCCATTCTGTTAATGGCAGGGTTTTTAAACTTTGCACAGTTGGTCACTGGGTGACTGGGATTAATATTCAGAAAAGTGGGTGGAGCCTACAAAAGTTAATCAATCTTCGACCGTTACTTTTCAAGGGGAATATATATTTGCTACCATTCTTGAACTGTTAATGGCACAGGCCTCAAACCTGGTACATTTGGTTATTGGGTGACTGGGGTTCAAATTCAGACAAGGGGGTGGAGCCACACACAGCCAATCAGATGTGTTTCATTTCAATGCAGATTATTGATACCAAAGACCACAAAGCTCACAAACTTGGTCAGTGAGTAATTGTGTGTTAGGGTTAGAAAAAGTAGGCGGAGCCAACACCAGCCAAATACATTCCCGGGCAACGCCGGGCAATCAGCTAGTCAGTAATATTGTTTGAGCCATATGGAAACACAGAAATTACCTTGCGCATCAATTGTCCTTTCAGTTATAACTGATATAAGCCTTGTTCACATTGCATTCTATTTGTGTGGCCGTTAGCGTTGGGTGGTTTTTGACGCGTCTTTTTTTTCCGATTCCCAGCGATTGGGTGGGCGATTCGTTTTTGTGCTAAGTGGTTTTCTAAGTGTTTTTCCCAAGCAGTTTTGTAATTCATTCCCTGACGCAAGTCATGAAGTGAACTCTTTGACCCGGAAAATGATAAATACAATGTATTTATTCTTAAAAATGCGAATGCAATCGCTGCACAAAGCGATTTTGTGAGCGTTTTGTGTTTTTCCAATACCTTCCATTGAGGCGGAATCGCCTCAAAAATGGCCCATGCACTGCTTTTCTGAGTGGATCGGAAACGAACCACTCAGATGTGAACTCTGTCATAGAGAAACATTGCACAAGCATTCTTGGGGCGATTTTGAAAATCGCCCGCGTTTGAAAAAAAGGGTAAAAACTCCTTTAGTGTGAACGAACCCATAGTGAAAAAGGGCCCTAAGGCTTTCAGTTTCCTGAGAGACAAGTCTGACTAAATCTAGTCAGAGCTGATTTGTTATAAGAAAATGGTGAGCTTCTGAGAGGAACTGATAGTGAGGTAAGTATGTAGTATACATTTGCAGGTACATCGTGTTTATTTGAAATAATTTTACTTGGTTCAGGTTCCCTTTAAGTCAATAGGCCGAACACATCGAACTGTAAAATAACATGGCAGTAACTGACATTTCCAAAAGGTAAAGAGTTACTCCATTCAAGTGAATGGCGCTCCGGCCTCCAGGATTGTCCATTTCAGGTTGTTACGATACAGAAATCTGAGAAATGTGCTGCGCAGAGTTACTGCACTGCGATGTCTGCAATGCGAGCACATTTTTGTGTGTGTGTTAAAATGGGGACTCAAAACCATAAAAACACAAAACAAACCACTGTAGGCTCCCCTGGGGTGTTGTCTAACCCCCTGTGCAGAACTTACAATGAATCTTCATTGATGTGCCTCCTCTCTTGTTTATAATCACTATGCATACAGCTATAATAAATATTTATATTTGTATAGATGAATCCTGCGGTTTCTGTTTGCACACGGGAATTATCCAGCCTACCTGCTGGTCCTGTTTGTTTTCCTCCGCAAAGAGATGAATTGGAAAAAAATGATTGCCTATATACTGTATAGCGCAAGGATGTTCCAAGTGAAATCCTCCGAGCTAGCCTGAGTTAAGAAAAGTGTGTGCCCTGGTATGGGGTCTGGAGGGTATTGTTGTGCATATGTGGGGCTGCAACTGGCAGCGTGGTAGTAAACGTAGTAGAGGAGGATGGCACAGGACATTTGGTCTTGGGTGCCAATTAGTTTTAAACATTTTTTTGGTGGCATCACAGCTCTCAAAAGAAAGGGAGAATTGGCAGAGCAAAAAAAAGGTGGCCATACATATGTTGACTTGGCAGCTGATCGCCCACCCGGTTTGATAATTATTATAGAAGTGGATGAAAATGCCGCCAAGAGCATGCCCGTTTGACAACGCAACCAATTGTGGGCCGAAATTGGTCTCATGTATCTTTCGGACATGCTGCAAGATGTCGGGCCGTCTTGGTCGATCAGGTGCGCGGCGGTAATGCGAGTGATATCAGGACGAGCGGCGAACGGGACAAAACCCCTGGCGCTGTCCCCTAATGTCAAATATGCCACAATACGCCCCCCCCCCCCCCCCCATGTCAAATATGTACAATACTTTACCTGTGCGCTTCCACTGCTGTCCCTGGACTCTGCTGCAATCCACGTACACGCGCTCCACATGTTTGCCGATGTAACGTGGGTGTGGGTGTGATGGGGGCACAGTGTCGAGCTGGCAGATGTGGCGTCAGATGGCCGATTCCTGATCGATTGCAGCATGAAAGCATTCGGGAATTGGCCTGCGTTGTATGGGCAGCCGACAGATCAGAGAGAGATTTGTCTCTTGGTCGAATCTGCCCATCATCGCTAGATGTATGGCTACCTTAAGAATATTGTCTGATGCGTTTATGGAAACTGAACTGTACAGCGATTAGTACCCTGAACAGGGCCGGATTCACCATAAGGCACTGTAGGCGCGTGCCTACAGGTGCCTTATGATGGAAAGGTGGCTCACACCCCTCCCCAAGTGCCTCCCTCCCTCCTTTACTGTGTGGAGGCCCAAGTTGAGTTTAAATGAGAGGCAACTCATCTGACTCCTCAGCATTCCACTGATGAGATCTCCCTTCAACTGGGGGAACCTCTAGCTACCTAATACTTTGGGTCACTCACACTCACCTCTAGCTACTTAATACTGAGAGAACCTCTGGCTAGTGGCTACCTAACACTAAATGGCACCTGTAGCTACCTACGCCAGGAAAGTGAAGTAAGGGAGAAGCAGCCGCTGGGACAGCCAGCACACTTGCGGTGCAGTTCGGTGGGTGTTTGTAGGTTCATAAAGGGCAAAGTCTAGGGTGCCTGGAGATCTTTGCCTATAGGCTCGTGGGATGTAAATCCTGGCCTGACCCTGTATATGTACAGCTGACGCCTCGGCATGTTTGTTCTATGTGATCAGAATGAATGAGCTCCATATCACAGAAAACTCTGACATTTCAACCCTTTGCCTGAATCTCACATGAACGAAGCTTTGACAAGCTGTGATCATATAATGATCATTGCTGTCATTGTCCTGGTGACACCATGTGAATCTTGGTTGTGTAGCTCATATAAAGGCTATCGGATGAGACATGATTATCTTGTAGTGACAGGCAGCAGTTCACAATCAGGAAGGAAATCCAGAAGTGTTTCCGCGCTGTATTGGCTTAGATGCTAAGAAGACATCGTCAGGACATAAAATCCGGATGTGCGTTCATGCAACACATTTCATATTGAAAGACATAAAAAGGACAGATGTGTTAAAGTGTAATTGCGGCGGTGTTATCTGTGACCGATGGGGATCATTTCACCCTCAGAATAGGTTCACCAGCAATTTACCGGCCAGTGAAGACGCTTCTCCTCTTGCTATGCGTGTGTAATTGAAAAACACAAAGGAACAATCGAGAGGCCCAGATGGTGTAGTATGTTAGCACAATACAGTTTATAGTAAATGAGGTGGAAGACAGGTACTCACAAAGGTGGGTTACCGCTAAGGCAACCACTGAATCAGCAAGTGGGGAAATTAACACCGACCCCACTCGGGTTAAAAAGTGGCTCTCTGTAGAGCAGGGGTGTCAAACTCAAATACAAAGTGAGCCGACATTGAACACTGGGACGAAGTCGCGGGCCACCCTCAATGTCTAATGGCCTCCTCACTCCCTAATAAATTTCCCTGGTGTCTAATAACTCCCCCTCCTCCCTCCCCTAAACAGTTCCCTGGTGTCTAGTGGCCCCCCTTCCCCCCTATACAGTTCCCTGGTGTCTAATGTCCCTCCTCCCTCCCCCTATACAGTTCCCAGGTGTCTAGTGGCCCTCCTCCACTCGCCTATACAGTTCCCGGGTGTCTAGTGGCCCTTCTCCACTCCCCTATACAGTTCCCTGGTGTTTAGTGGCCCTTCTTCCTCCCCTATACAGTTCTCTGTTGTCTAATGCCTCCTCCCTCCCCTATACAGTTCCCTGGTTTCTAGTGCCCCATTTCCCTCCCCTCTACAGTTCCCTGGCGTCTAGTGGCCCTCCTTCACTCCCCTATACAGTTCCCTGGTGTCTAGTGGCCCTTCTCCATCCCCTATACAGTTCTCTGGTGTCTAATGCCTCCTCCCTCCCCTATACAGTTCCCTGGTTTCTAGTGCCCCATTTCCCTCCCCTCTACAGTTCCCTGGTGTCTAGTGGCCCTCCTTCAATCCCCTTTACAGTTTACTATTGTCTAGCGGCCCTCCTTCCTCCCCTATACAGTTCCCTGTTGTCTAGAAGCCCCCTCCCTCCCCTATACAGTTCCCTGGGATCTAGAGCTTTCCCCCTCCCTCCCCCATATGACTTCCCTGGTGATCTAGGGCTTCAGATCTCTAGAGGTGAAGCCCTAGATCTAAAGAGGGCCAGACATAATGCAAAGTGGCAAACCACTTGGGGGCCAAATTTGTTGGCTCTGAGGGCCAGATTTGGCCCGCGAGACAGAGTTTGACATGTGTGCTGTAGAGGAAACGGATCAGGGTAATAACCCTCCACCAGTGGTGGACTAGAATACTTGATTAGTTATCAAACAGAGACGCCAGAGTAGAGTAGATTCAAACAATTTGAGTCAATAACAAGTTGAAATATTCTTTAATTGAACACTGCAAAAGTACAACGCATTTTAAGGGCATTAACCCACTTCATCGGGAAATCAATAGGAGCAACCGTCAGTAAATCTCAGCCAGCATGGAGGCGCCTCTGCTGGCTGAGATTTGCTGACAGTTACTCCTATTGATTGCCTGATGAAGCGGGTTAATGCCTGTGAAACGTGTTGCATTTGTGGAGTGTTGAATTTCTCTCCTTGTTCTTTACCGTTTCAGTCTATTTGGGGAGGTAAGTCCACCACTAACTCCCATTTGAAACTGTTTTTAACATGGTTTACTCAACTCTGGTGTCTCTGTTTGATAAATACCGTATATACTCCTGTATAAGCTGACTCGTGTATAAGCCGACCCCGCTAACTTTCACCTAAAAATCCTGGGGAAAATTATTGACTCGTATAAGCCGAGGATAGGAAATGCACTGAGAGCCTGGTCAGCTAATTAGAGAGGGCCGTTCTATTTTACCTTACTATGTAACCTTTTGTCTTGTGCCCCCAGTGCACTAGCCAATCCCAGTTAAGCATTCATCTGTCAAACAAGAAGGAAGCTGGGCACCAATGGCTTTATTTCCACGTGGGTTGCATCAAAATGGCATACAAACATTCAAGCATAGTACGTCCCTTTAGTGCAACCCGCGTGGAAATAAAGCCATGTGAGTGGTGCCAGGCTTCCTTCTTTTTGGACAGGACACTCGGGGACTTGCTGGGAGCTGTAGTTCATCAGCTGTCTGCAAGCCGCACATAAGTATCTTTCACAGATTGCTAGCTCTGGACTTGCTGGGAATTGTAGTTCCTCAGCTGCCCCTGTCTCTCTGGTGGCCTCTTTACAAGCATTAATCTTTCACAGATTGTTTGTTCTTCAGCTTGTGAAGTTAACTTCTTGGGAATTCTGTCCCCCGTTAGTGGCAAATAATGGGCGGGCAAATAAACGGTTGGATTTCCAGAAAGAGCAGCCAGAATGTACAGACCTTTGCGTGTGTCCCTCCCCGGTACATGCAGTGTGCTGTGTGCTTCTTATGCTTACCGATCCATGCCACCAGGACTTCGAAGTCAGCTGCAATCTAACTGCTATGATCCCAGGAGGCACACGTGATGGGAGGTGCCACTAGATGGTGTCATAGCAATGAGACTGCAATTGACTTTGGGTACACGGAAGTCCCGGTGGCACGGATCGACAAGCATGATGATTAACCACTTAAGGACCGCAGTAATTTTCATTGATCTGTGCTGGGTGGGCTCTTCAGCCCCCAGCACAGATCAGGTGGCAGGCAGGGCGATCAGACTTCTCCCCTTTTTTTCCCACTAGGGGATATCCTGTTGGGGGGTCTGGTCGATGCCGCCTAGTTGTGCCTAGCAGGGGGGGGGGGCACTTCAAAGCCCCCCACCACAGCGATATTCCCCCTCCCTCTCCTTCCCTCCCTCCCCTTCTCAAAATAGGCGGTACAGGACAGCGATACGTCCTGTACCGCCTCAGATAGGCTTCAGCCTATCAGACGGCGGCGATCCCCGGCCAATCAGAGGCCGGGATAGCCGATCTCCTTTATGGCGCTGCTGTGAGAGCAGCGTCATAAAATGTAAACACCGGGGATTACGTCCCTGGGTGTTTACATTTAGCCTGCGAGCCTCCTGCGAGCCGCGATCGGAGGTTCGCAGGCTGTTCACGGAGCCCCGCTCCGTGAACTGATAGGAAAACGAGCGGCGGTTTCCATGGAAACACAAGTGGAACCGGCGGCGGCTGGTCGTTAAGTGGTTAATGAGCAAAAATTACGCCTATCCGTAATTACGCATGGTAATTCGCAATTACGCATCATAACCTCTAATTTGACATTTTGGGGAAACGCATACTTAATTTTGTAGTTAATTATAAGTCTTTGTATTTATGCATGAATTTATAAAAAAAAAAAAAAAAAGAATTGTTCAAACAGACCTAGGCATTTTTTGAGAAAATTCTAAGAAAAATGTTTTTTAAACAGTCATTTCTGAGTTTAAAAACTATTTTCTTTGCATTTTTAAAATCGATTTTCTCAAAAACTACAAGGTGTTTTTGATAAATTAGTTTTTGACTTGTACCCTCTTTTCTCCTTAACATATGTAGCAATTTTGGTAGGAATAGCATGAATGGGGCCTTGCTATTCACTGCCAAAGTCGGCACGAAATTACGTGTAAATTACACGTAAATTAATGCTTAATTACGAATGATAATACAAAGTGAACTGAATTAACAATTTCAAATGGGTGAAAACAGAGGCGTCAACAATAATAAAATAGTTAAAATCCGTTTAAAAGGGGGAAGTTGGTGGACTCACCTCCCTCGTGATCAAAAGAACCGGACAATGAGACGTTACTATAAATTACAGTAACATTTATTAGGAAGCTCCAAATATGCAACGCGTTTCACGGGTCACTATCCCGCTTCATCAGGCAATAGACTTGGAGGGTACATAATCAGGTCTATAATGTAGCCTGTATAATGTTAAGCCTCTGTGAATTAACAATTTGTAATTATGTATAGGTGTGATTGGGAAAATAGCTGATTACGATCTTCACTAACCTATGCCAGGATCCTCTTCCTAGACTTCAGCTCTGCTTTTAATACAATCTGCCCAAACATCTTGTATGACAACCTAGTGCAACTCGGGGTTGATCACTCTCTCTGCGCCTGGATCAAGGACTTCCTCACAAATAGGACACAACGAGTCAAACTCAGCAGTGAGTGAGTGAGGATCACAAATACTGGCGCCCCTCAAGGGTTTGTACTGTCTCCAATCCTTTTTTCCCTGTATACAAACAGCTGTATCTCCACCGCTGACTGTGTTAAGGTCATTAAATTTGCGGATGACAAATTTAATGACTTTCATTGCATGTGAATTTGCACTGTGACTATGATCAATGCCTTTTTTTGTTTTTTCTTTTTGCACTATGCTCAATGACAATGTGTGCCACAGACCATTCCCGGTGTGACGACCGCCGCACATGGCGAAATAAATATGATTCTGATTCTGAATTGTATGTGTAGTACGGATAATGAAAAGAACATTAGTAGCAAAGAAAATAGTCTCATATTTTTATTTTCAGTTATATAGCTTTTTTTTAATAACATTGTATCATTCTGTCATATTTGCATATGCATACACAGAGTTATATTTTCAACGTAGGAGTTGCTAGGCTACGGAGTACTGAACTAAGATAAGAATTTCAATCTCAATCGGTGTTGGATACTGTTTTAGGAAAATGCTTTTAAGGGACTTCTGCCACAAAAATCTTAAAATTAAAAATATATGTGTTTTATGTAAACACATACAAATAAGAATTACATTTCTTTCAGAGTAAGATGATCCATAAATTACTTTTCTCCTATGTTGCTGTCACTTACAGTAGGTAGTAGAAATCTGACATTACCCACAGGTTTTGGGCTAGTCCATCTCTCCATAGGGCATTCTCAGCATGGCCTTTATCTATATATATAAAATCGGATGTATGTATGTATGTATGTATGTATGTGTGTATGTGCCGCGATCACGCAAAAACGGCTTGACCGATTTGAACAAAACTTGGTACACAGATCCCTTACTACCTGGGATGATATGTTCTGGGGGTCTCGCGTCCCCCCTGCACACCTGGGCGGAGCTACAAACAGCAAATCAGATTCCACCCATTCAAGTCAATGGAAAAAATGTAAAAGGCTGCCATTCTCACAGTAATCAAGCCAGAGTCCCCACACTTGGCACAGTTGGTCACTTGGTGACCGAGGTTACAAATCCAGGAAAAGTGGGCGGAGCATAAAACAGCAAATCAAATTTCAGCCGTTCATTTTACATGGTAAATTGTAAACTGCAGCCATTCTTAGACTGTTAATCGCAGGGTTCTCAAACTTGCCACACTTGGTCACTGGATGAATGCGATTAAGATTCAAGAAAATGGGTGGAGCCTACAACAGCCAATCAAAATTCACCTATTGATTTTCAAGGGAAATATTTAAACTGCTGCTATTCTTACACTTTTAATGGCAGAGACTTCAAACTTGCTACAGTCGGTCATTGGGTGACTGGTGTCCAAATTCACTAAAGGGGCGGGGCCCTATACAGCCAATCAGATTTCTTTGGTGGATAAACTGCTTCCAATCATACATTTTTGATGCCAGAAACCTGAAAGCTCACACACTTGGCCATTGAGGGACTGTGTGTCAAGGTTACAAAAAGTGGGCGGAGCCAAAACAACTTTTACTGGGAAAATATAAACTGCAGCCATTCTTACACCGTTAATGGCAGGGTTCTCAAACTTTGCACACTTGGTCATTGGGTGACAGATTAGGATTTTGGAAGGTGGGTGGAGCCTACAACAGCCAATAAAAATTCACCTTTTGATTTTCAAAGGGAATGTTTCCTCTGCTACCATTCTCTTATACTGGTAATAGCAGATGCCTCAAACCTGGTACAGTTGGTCACTGGGTGACTAGGGTCCAAATTCAGGAAGGGGGCAGAGCCACAAACAGCCAGATTTGTTTATTTTTCAATGGGAATACACAAAGTATTGATACCAAGGACCCCAAAGCTGATAATCTTGATAATTGAGTGACTGTATGTCAAGGTTAGAAAAAGTACTTCATTTTTTACATTGCAGGGTTTCCAAACTTTACACAATTGGCCACTCGGTGACTGGGATGAATATTCAGAAATGTAGGTGGAGCCTACAACAGCCAATCAAAATGTACCTATTGATTTTCAAGGGGAATATTCACATTGCTACCATTCTTACACTGTTAGTGGCAGAGGCCTCAAACCTGATACAGTCAGTCATTGGGTGACTGGGGTCCAAATTCACTAAAGGGGTGGAGCCACAAACAGCCAATAAGATTTATTAGCTTGATCTCAGCCATTCTGTTATTGGCAGGGTTCTCAAACGTGACACAGTCGGCCACTGGGTGACTGGGACTAATATTCAGAAAAGTGGGTGGAGCCTACAGCAGCAAATCTAAATTCACCTTTTGATTTTCAAGGGGAATATTTGCTGCCATTCATGCACTCTTAATGGCAGAGGCCTAACATCTGCTACAGGCAGTCACTGGGAGACTGGGGTTTAAATTCTGAAGGGAGCGGGCCAAAAACAGCCAATCAGATTTGTTTAATTTCAATGGTAAAATGCAACTTATTGATGCCAAACACCCCAAAGCTCATAAACTTGGTCATTAAGTGACTGTATGTCAAGGTTAGAAATAGTGGGCGGAGCCAAAAACAACTAACTTTTTACATGGGGAAATGTAAACTGCAGCTTTTCTTACACTGTTAATGGCAGGGTTCTCAAACTTCACACAGTTGGTCACTGGGTGACTAGGATTAATATTTGGAAAAGTAGGTGGAGCCTACAAGAGCCAATCAAAATTCACCTATTGATTTTCAAGGGGAATATTGAAACTGCAGCCATTCTCACACTGTTAATGGCAGAGGCCTCAAACCTGCTACAGTCGGTCGTTAAGTGTTTGGGGTTCAAATTCAGTAAAGGGGCAGAGCCAAAAACAGCCAGATTTCTTTGCTGGATAAACTGCTTCCATTAGCAAAATTTTAATGCCAGGAACCCAAAAGCTCGCAAACTTGGTCATTGAGTAGTGACTGTGTGTCAAGGTTACAAAAAGTGGGTGGAGTTAAAAACAGATTTTTCTGGGAAATTGTAAACTGCAGCCCTGCTTCACTGTTAATGGCAGGGTTCTCAAACTTAGCATAGCTGGTTACTGGGTGACTGGGATTAATATTCAGAAAAGTGGGTGGACCCTAAAATGCCAATCAAAAATCACATGTCACTTTTCAAGGAGAATATTAAAATTGCTGCCATTCTTGCACTGTTAATGGCACAAGCCTGAAACCTGGTACAGTTGGTCATTGGGTCACTGAGGTTCAAATTCAGAAAAGGGACAGAGCCACAAACAGTGAATCAGATTTGTTTCATTTCATGGGAAAATACAAATTATTGATGCCAAGGTCCCCAAAACTCACAAACTTGGGCATTGAGTAGTGACTTTGTGTCCAGGTTACAAAAAGTGGGCGGAGCCAAAAACAAATTTCACTGGGAAAGTGTAAACTGCAGCCCTTCTTACACTGTTTATTTCAGGGTTCCCAATCTTTGCCCTGATGGTCACTGACTGACTGAGATTAATATTCAGGGAAGTGGGTGGAGCCTATAATAGCCAATCAAAATTCACCTGTTGATTTTCAAGTGGAATATTTAAATTGCTGCCATTTTTACACTGTTAATAGCAGATGCCTCAAACCTGCTACAGTTGGTCATTGGGTGACTGGGGTTCAAATGCTGGAGAGGGGTGGAGCCACAAACAGCCTATCTGATTTGTTTAATTTCTATGGGAATATACAAATTATTGATGCCAAGGACCCCAAATCTCACAAACTTGGTCATTGAGTGTTTGTGTGTTAGGGTTAGAAAGTGGGCGGAGCCAACACCAGTCAAATACATACCAACGCTGGGTCATCAGTGGGTGAAGACAAATACAAATTGCGCTGGGAAAATGTAAACTGCAGCCATTCTGTTAATGGCAGGGTTTTTAAACTTTGCACAGTTGGTCACTGGGTGACTGGGATTAATATTCAGAAAAGTGGGTGGAGCCTACAAAAGTTAATCAATCTTCGACCTTTACTTTTCAAGGGGAATATATAATTGCTACCATTCTTGAACTGTTAATGGCACAGGCCTCAAACCTGGTACATTTGGTTATTGGGTGACTGGGGTTCAAATTCAGACAAGGGGGTGGAGCCACACACAGCCAATCAGATGTGTTTCATTTCAATGCAGATTATTGATACCAAAGACCGCAAAGCTCACAAACTTGGTCAGTGAGTAATTGTGTGTTAGGGTTAGAAAAAGTAGGCGGAGCCAACACCAGCCAAATACATTCCCGGGCAACGCCGGGCAATCAGCTAGTTCTTTATAAAGACACTGTCTGAAAAAGATTTATACAAAGATGCTGGCCAGCCTGCCTACTCACCGTACACATTTTTGGCAGTTGGTTGGAACAACTGCCAATTTACTAAGTGCTTTTGAAAATAAAGAATACCCTGAGAACTCCCAATGAGGAGATGAGCTAGTCCAAAACCTGTTGGTTCTGTCAAACTTCTACTACTTACTGTAAGTGACAACAACATAGGAGAAAAGTAATTTATGGCTCATTTTACTCTGGGAGAAACATACTTCTTATTTGTATGCCTTTACATATATTTTAAATTGTACGGTTTTTCTTGATAGTGGTCCTTTAAACAGATAAGTTCAGAGGATATCACTGATCCCAGCTTTTTGATAGGTGCTGTCTTCTTGTAGTAGTAGATTCTGAAATGAGATACAGGAAGAAACAAGTATATATAGATATATGGCAAGCATGCAATGGGTGTAGCCATGGCAGATTGTGGATGTGGCATACTGTCATAGTGAGTGCCTGTTGTTATAAGGCCAGTACCACCCCTTCCTGTAATCCCCTCCCCTCTAAGTGTGGCTGAGCCTACTATTACTAGGCTAATTGGTGTGCCAGAGATTAGCTTCAGATCTGCTTTTCCCTGCGGTGTTTCAGCATTGGGTTTCCATTTGACTTCTAGTGATAGGGAAACATTTGGAAGCGGGAATTTGTTGTTTCGCTTTTGCCTATGTGTAAGGAATTTTTGTTTCAAAGTGATAAGAAAACACAGGGGCGCCTCTGGCCATTTTGTCACTCCAGGCAAGTAAACCTGTGGGGCCCAACTCCCCCCCTCCTCCCTTCCCGCCACCCTCTCCATGAAAATACTTGCAATGCGGCAGCATTTCACCAGAAAATAATCGTAGTACATAAGTAGTTCAGTGCAATACTACGAGCCGCCTATCTACCGCCACTATACCACTGTGTCCAATTGTAAAAATGTACTGTTTGATTGTACTTTACATTTTTGCCATGGATTGATTGCAATTCTGATCGATGTGGGTGGTTGATAATCGCCAGATTCGATCATTTTTGGTAGTAAATTCTGGTAGTACAGGTGCTCAAGCATGTGTGAACAGAGGGCCGTGTCTGAAGCATCTTTGGAACCTTATCTTGGTGT